>NW_025334225.1:300000-383097 GCF_014858855.1 Bufo gargarizans | reverse complement strand
GTGCCATCATGTGTTTGCTGCATGACATTCAGTAGATCTAGATTGTATGTCTGGTAAAGCAATGCTTCAGAGATGTTAATTTTTTTTTTGTGGTTTTAACATCTGAAAAGCAGCACACCCAACAAGAAACATGGGGCTCAGTAAATTCCTTGCTTCGGTTGAAGAACCAGGGAAGCTGCCTGGACTGTATTGGTTCAGTACCTTGGAGAGAACCTAAAAACATCTGTACAAGGAACATCCTGGAGCAGTAGCTGGGGTTCCAAACACGTCAGCATAGTGCCCCCTACTGGAAATAACAGGAGGCTCTGCTGTTGCCTGCAATGTAGTGTCAGTCATGAAGCTGGGGAGAAATCAGTGTGACTATAGTGAGTAGGTTATACCACTGCGCCATCTACTGGTACAGAGTAGGAACTGATGATTTTTAACTTATTTTACAAAGCTGACATGTAAGTGAATAAAAGTAAAAATCTTTAACCAGTTCAAACTGGGCTATTGAAAGCGGGACATACTTTTTTTTCAGATCGTTTATGTTAAAATAATGATTTATGCATTTTTTAGGGACTTTATTTTATGTGCATTTCTATTATAGTATTTATTTATTTTTGTTTATACCCAAACAATCAGTGGAAAAATTGTCTCCTTTCCACATATTTTTGCAATTAAAATGCTTTTTACAATAATGTCCCCTTCCATAATGGTCAATTTGATATAAGACATGTATGTTGCCCCACGGCAGGGGCTAGAAGCTGCGGTATGGTGTGTGGCTGCATTTTTTATTTTATCATTATGATTTTATTTTTTACTGTTTGTTTAACCCCCCCCCCCCCCCCCCCCCCCCAAAAAAAAAAAAAGTGGTGACTGCCGTGATGGGAGGTCAGCAACGGTTACAGGGTAATTCTACATTTAGAAATAACAATTAATAGCAATGATATTTGGCCATACAATGGTCGGTGAGGATCTCCTTTCCCAGAAGTGTAATATTATCTACATGCAATGCTTCTAGAGAAGGGTTAATTCACACGGAATAGAAATGCTGCAGTTTTTACAAAATAATTTTCAATTACCGTATTTTCCAGCGTATAAGACGACCCTCAAATTTTCCAGTTAAAATATAGGGTTTGGGCTATACTCGCCGTATAAGACTACCCCTCCAACGCTATTTGCTTTGGCATTAAGATCTGCAGGTAACTGTTGTGCAGTTTTCGTCTTTTGCCTCAGTACCATATTATGCCTTTCCAAGAATCTAGTACACCAGGATGCAGTGGCCTTAAATCTGTTGCTGTGATCTGGCTTAGATTTGGCCACTGAAGTGCAAACAGACGTATTTAATTTCGTGTCACTACATAACCGTTTTGGCGATGGTCATTCACCCCGTCTGCTACATGTTTTTCGAGTTCTGGCCAATGTGGGGTGCCTCTCCTTAATGCACACTTACCCCTTGGCATACTCTTTAATGCTTTTTCATTTGCTTTCCAGTCCCGAACCATCTTTTCTGTTACTCCATATTGTCTTGCAGCAGCAAAGTTATTATGTTCCATGGCAAAGTTTACAACTTTAAGTTTGAAACTGTCTTCATATTTCTTTCTTCTTGCTGGTAGAGCCATGATGGGGCCTTGACTGTTAGCCAATTGTATACTGTACTGTATGTACTGGTGCTGTACTGTATGTACTGGTGCTGTACTGTATGTACTGGTGCTGTACTGTATGAACCGGTAGAGATACTGGTGCTGTACTGTATGTACTGGTGCTGTACTGTATGAACCGGTACAGATACTGGTGCTGTACTGTATATACAGATACTGGTGCTGTACTGTATGTACTGGTGCTGCACTGTATGAACCGGTACAGATACTGGTGCTGTACTGTATGTACTGGTGCTGCACTGTATGAACCGGTACAGATACTGGTGCTGTACTGTATTCACCACCACATGTATCGGATCCCCAGATACATGTGGTGGTGTATACTAATATATAAGATGCACACCAAACTTCATTAGAGATCCGCCGTTCCAACATTAGAATTGGCTGAAGTGCAGATGCTCCTGCTCCCCCCCGCCTTCCCTCAGAATCGCCAATCCAACCCAGTATACCACAACCAGCCAATCACGGCAAGCGATGTACCGGTATTTTCTGTACACACTGCATACAGAGCCTGCTTGGATTGGGTGGGTCAGCCCTCCCTGTCTTTAGGACGATCCGAGCGGTAGTGCGCAATGTGATACTGCCGGCATTAGAAAACCACTGAGAGCAGGGAGAGGCGGCTGCTTCAGGAGTGGCCGGCTGGGATGCAGCACACGGTGGCTCAGCTAGAGGACGCCTGTCCCTGAAGCTGGAGAAGGACAGCTTCTGTATTCCGGCTAGGAAGTAAGTTTCAGCACGCCGTATACCGGCATATAAGACGACACCTGGCGTACAAGATGACCCCCGACTTTTGAGAAGATTTTCATGTGTTAAAAAGTCGTCTTATACGCCAGAAAATACAGTACATTAGTTGTAGCCTACGCTGCGGATTACCTGTAGATCTGCAGGAAAATCCTCATCTTCACATTTCAAACCCATTGACAATTGATCAGATTCTGCAAGAAAATCCACAGTTCAGTGTAGATTTTTACCTGTTGTTTGTTTGCGGATTTGCTAATTAGACCTGCATACCTTCAATAGAGACAGACCAAGTGACTACTGCGGGGCCCAGGGAGAGGGTCCTATGCTGAACTTTCTCTCTTCCGGAAGGGAAAGCACTGCATTAGTATGCAGCTACCAATAGGAGAGCTCAGTGCAAAGAGACTATTACAATAGATGTATAAATTCCTGTGCACTGAGCTCCCCCTAGTGGTGGCTGCAGGCAGCTAGTTTTGTAATTTATTATGTGAAGGGACAGATTATGGTGAAAAAAAATCAAAATAATACACTAATACAGTCACCCTGATTCAGACATACTAAAAACTAACCTCCTTCAGCCACTGTGACGTACCTGCATGTCATAGTAGCTGGGGGAATGTATGAAGCGGGCTGCTGCGCTGACCCCACTCCATACATGGTGGGTGCTGGCTGTATAATACAGCAGAGACGCGGCCCCAATGACCAGAATCGTCGATGACGCGAACCTGGTCATTTAACCCTTCAGATGCCACGTTCAATAGCGATCGCAGCATCTGTGGAGTTAGGCAGTGGGAGGTGACTCGTAAAATGGCAGGGCTCCAATCGATCATCATGACAGCCTAGGGCCTGCTGAAGGTTCCCAGGGCTGTCATTGTAATCTGCCTGCAAAGCTGTGCACAAGGCACTGTTCAAGTGGCAGAGCGGCAGAATCCCATTCATCATAATAGTTCTCTATTATGGTGTATGGGACAAGCGATCAAAAGATCCCAGGTTGTAGCCCCCAAAGGGGTCTAAAAGTTATTAAGTAAAAAAATAAAAATAAAAATTAAAAGTTCTAATCACTCCCCATGTCCCAATTTTACATATAAAAAGAAATAAGCAATTAAAAAATTAAATATAAAAATACTTTTCCTGCGCCGTGTACTCCCTATCGGAAAAAAAATTATAAACACACAATTCACCATTTTTGGTCACCTTATCGCCCGAAGAATTAAATAACAGTGATCAAAAAAATTGTATGTACCGCAAAAAAAGGTACCAATGGAAATTACAGTCCATCCCGCAAATATAAGCCCTCATACCAAAATATTAAAAAGTTATGGATGTCAGAAAATGGTGATGCCAAGAAAAGTTTTATGACATCACATTTTTTTAAATTAGTAAAGAAAAAAAAGCACTATACAAATCTGGCATCACCGTAATCGTATTGAGCAGCAATGTCATTTTTAACGCCCAGGGAATGCCCCCAAAAAAACCTTGTTGGAATTGTGTGTTTTTTTCATCCATTTCACCCCACATAGAATGTTTTCCCATTTTCCAGTACAAGACATGGTAAATTAAATGGTGCCATTAAAAATTACAACGTATCCCACACAAAAAGCCCTTATATGGCTATATGAATGGAAATGTAAAAAACTTATGGTTATTTGAATGTGGGGAGGAAAAAACAAAAATGCAAAAACAAAGATGGTCCCAGTACTTAAGGCCCCATTCACACGGTCCGCATCAGATCCACATTTTTTGCGGATTACAGCCTGTCCACATAATCTGCCCAGGGGGATGTCCCTTTAAAACGGTCAGCCCCAGTGACTGCAGTAGCAACAGTTGGGGGGGACCTCTCCCTATGTTGATGCTGCGATCGCTAGCGCAAAAGCGCCACAATCACAGCTTTCTCTGCTAATGGCTTTTTTAAAGAGCATCTGTCAGCAGAATCAACCATATTAAATCAAACGTACCGCCTGGTAGGGTGGATACTGCTGAGTCAAACAAAACCTTATTCATGGTACTATGTGGCACCAAACCATTTAGGTTTTTATTAATTTGCAAATGAGGTCATTGGAGCACCTAGGGCCTGTCTGAGCCCTAGGAGCATCATATTGTTACCACCCCACAGCTCTGGCCACTCCCCTCCTTTTCCTTGATTGACAAGGCCAGACATTTCTCCTGGCCTGTATTCTTGTGCCTGTGCCATTGTTTTGGGTATGGGTGAAAACATGGAGGATATGCTACTGCTTCCTAAGAAACCTATTGAGCAATTGCCAATGACATCAGTGGGAAGTGGAGGCAGCGGCTCTGAACAGAATTGTCGAGCAGAGCTGCTGGGAGGATCTTCTCAACTCCCTCATCCGGAGTGATTGCCTCTACTTCTGGGTGTATGCTGACACCATCGGTGCATGCGCAGTAGCTATTACCTAGCTATTACATGTGACATTACCAAGACCAATGGCACAGGCCTAACAATATAATAGCCGGTGGAATGTCTGGCCCTGCCAGTTAACGGAGAGAGGGGGGATTGGCCAGAGCAGTGGGATGGTGTAGATATGGTGCTTCAAGGGCTCAGGCCAGTCCTTTGGTGCTCCAATGACCTAATCTGCATATTAATATAAACATACATTTCTCGGGAATGGCACAACATAGAACCATAAATAATGGCCGGACCTGCGGTGGTAATCATACTTACCCAATCTGCTCCACTGGGTCCCAGCTCCATTGCTGCCCCTCAGGCTCTGCAGGTCCCTGGTCTCCCCATGTTAACATCTAATTTGAATGGCAACAGCAGTGAGGTGTCACCCATGCAGCACATTGGCCGCTGCGTCAAAACAGTTGACTCGGGGGAGAACCTGAAACCTGAGCAGTGAAGTTGGAACTCAGCGGCGGGGATCAGGTAGGTATGACTACTAGTGTTGATCGAGCATGCTCAGCCGAACACCAGTACAGCTCGAGCATCTCGATGCTCGGCACATGGCGGTATTGGGCCAAATACTGCATGTGCTCGAGCGCAATGCTCGAGTCTCCTCCCCTCAAGTTTGTTGGCTGCTACGCAGCCAATAAACATGCAGGTGAGTACTGCCCTTCACAGTAATGCTGTAGCCATGTTGGTTACTGGCATTACAGTGATTGGCTGGCCGGAACACGTCATCGGGTGCTATATAGCATCCGATAACACGTGTTCGGCTCAGTTTTAGTCAGGGAGAGCTGAAATGAAGAAGGGATAGTGTAGGGAGTGAAATTTTATTTTTTAAGTTGAAAGACTTATCAGAGACCCAAAAGTCCTTTTAAGGACTATTGTTGCGTGTGGCAGCATTATCTATTTTTAGCACATCCTGCGCTAAATAGCGTGCAATAGTTAGGCCGCTGCAGACAGCGACATTCGCTGTACTTTTTCCGTAGACTGTGTCCGCTGTGGACAGACAGTGACATTAGCTACGCTACATTTCCTGTGTAACCTGTGCACATCCCAAAAATATCAGTAACATCCAGTGTACTTTTTCCGTAGACAGTGTCCGCTGTGGACAGCAACATTACCTGGGCTACATCTCCTGTGCAACGTTTCCACATCCCAAATACCTGTGACATTCCCTGTAATTTTTTATTAGCCGCTGCTGACATCAGCGACATTTTCTGCGGTAAGCAAGGGACAGGGAAGTGGCCGTGTGGCACTGGGCGCGGTGAAACTGTGCCTGCTGCCAGAGCACAAGAAAAACAATCATCTACGATACCTAGCTTCATGTCCCAGTTTGCAGGGCGGCGCAGGACAACGCTCTCGAAGTCAGACCAGTGCGACCAGGTGGTTGGTTGGATTGCAGCAGATAATGCTTCCAGTCGGTTAAGCACCACCCTGTCTTCCACCAAGTCCAGTCTCAGTAGCCAAGAGTCTTGTCAACACAATCCTCACCCTGATCCTCCTTCCTCCCACCATGGAGAGACTTGCCAAACAAACGGCAATTAGTGTCTCAAGAGGTTGATGATGAGGATGAGACACAGTTGTCAATAACTGAGGTTGTTTTTAGGTCAACAAGTCAGGAGGATGAGCAGAGTAAGGAAGTGGAAGAGGAGGTGGTGGACGATGAAGGCACTGACACAACCTGGGAAGGTGGCAAGACGAGCAAGGACAGCAGTACAGAGGGGGAGGGATCCGCAGCACCGCAACAGGCTGGAAGAGGCAGTGGGGTGGCAAAAGGGAAAAGGCGGGCCACACCAAACAGGCCCGCAACTGTTCCCCGGAGCACACCCTTGTGGAAATCTTCCACCACTGCCTTCTCTTCCCCTGTGTTATCCGCTGGCCAATCCCCTGTCAAAGGCGCAGGCCCGGATGCCTCCCGCCCTGCACGTGGACCTTCGCAAGCACCATCAGCAACCATATCCAGTTCCGTGTCCCAGCGCAGCGTACAAATGTCCTTACCTCAGGCATTTGAACGCAAGCGCAAATACCCAGCCATCCACCCACAGGCCATAACACTAAATGCACAACTTTCCAAATTACTGGCCCTGGAAATGTTGCCATTTAGGCTTGTGGACACTGAGGCCTTCCGCAGCCTGATGTCGGCGGCCGCCCCTCATTACGTAGTCCCCAGCCGCCATTATTTTTCACAGTGTGCCTTGCCCGCCTTACACCAGCATGTGTCCCGTAACATCACCCGGGCCCTGACCAACGCAGTTACTGGGAAGGTCCACTTAACCACTGACACATGGACAAGTGCTTGTGGCCAGGGATGCTACATTTCCCTGACGGCACACTGGGTAAACGTTGTGGAGGCCGGAAGTGAGTCGTACCCTGGGATGGCACAGGTGCTACCAACGCCAAGGATTGCGGGTCTTAATTCCATCAGGGTTTCCGCCACCACCTACATTAGTGGCTCCAACCCCCACTTGTCCTCCTCCACCTCCTCCTCCTCCTCCACTTCCACCTCAGAATTATCCTCTTGCAGCACCAGTCAGCCATCAGTTGGTAGCTGGAAGCAGTGTAGCACTGCAGTGGGGAAGTGTCAACAGGCCGTGCTTAAGCTGGTCTGCTTAGGTGACAAACAGCACACCGCCACAAAGCTGTGGCAGGGAATAAGAGACCAGACTGAGCTGTGGCTCTCGCAACTCAACCTACAACCAGGCATGGTTGTGTCTGATAAAGGCCGTAACTTGGTGGCGGCTTTGGAGCTCAGCAAGCTCACACACATCCTATGCCAAGCCCACATCTTTAACTTAGTGGTTCAGCGGTTTCTCAAAACCTAACCCAATTTGCCTGAGCTACTGGTGAAGGTGCGCTGTATGTGTGCTCATTTCCGCAAGTCATCGACAGCTTCCGCCGGTCTGTCAACACTGCAGCAGCGCTTACAATTGCCAGCTCACCGACTGTCGTGCGACGTGAGTATGCGCTGGAACTCGACATTCCACATGTTGGCCAGGCATTGTGAGCAGCAGAGGGCAGTAGTGGAATACCAGCTGCAACATGGTCGTCGCCTTTCCAGTCAGCTTCCGCTCTTCACAAGTGAGGAGTGGGTATGGATATCTGACCTCTGTGAGGTTTTAAGAAACTTTTAGGAATCAACACAGATGGTGAGCGGTGATGCCGCTATTATCAGCGTAACCATCCCATGTCTGTGTCTACTCAAACGTTCGCTGCTCACAATTAAGGCCGGCGCTTTGCATGTGGAAGAGATGGAAATGGGGGAAGACATTACACAGGGTGATAGCCAGACCACCCTCAGTTCGTCTTCTCAGCGCAAATTGGATGATGATGAGGAGGAGGAGGAGGAGCAGGAGACGGTTGCCTCAGCTACAGAGGGTAGTACCCATGGAAATTTAATTCCATCTGTTGAGCGTGGATGGACAGAAGAGGATGAGGAGATTGAGAGTCATCCTCCTGATGAGGACAGCAAAGTCTTGCCTGTTGGGACTTTGGCACACATGGCTGACTTTATGTTAAGCTGCCTTTCCCATTACCCACACGTTTTACGCATTTTGGACAACACCGATTACTGGTTGTTCACCCTTCTCGACCCCCGCTACAAAGAGAACTTCTCATTATTGTGCTGGAGAGGACGAGCAAAATGGTGCAATACCAGAAGGTCCTTGTGGAAAAATTGCTCCAAAAAATTCCAGCTGGCAACGCTGGCGGCAGGGTACGTAGTTCTTTGGGCAAACGAGGAGGGGAGATGAGGGGAACACACAGCAGTTCCAACAGAGGCAGGGCAACGCTCTCCAAAGCCTGGCACACTTTCATGACACCTCGCCAGCACCCTCCACCTGATGCGCGGCCTAGTGTCACAAGGAGGGAAAAATTTGGAAGATGGTGAAGGAGCACGTAGCAGACCGTGTCAGCGTCCTCAATGATCCCGCTGTGTCTTACAACTACTGGTTGTCCAAGCTGGACACGTGGCACAAACAGGCGCTCTACGCCTCGGAGGTGCTGGCCTGCGCCTTGGAGCGGGTATTTAGTGCTGCTGGGGGCATAATAACTGATAAGTGCATCTGCCTGTCAACTGAAAATGCTGACAGGTTGACTCATAAAAAAGGGGGCTGGATTGCCCCTGACTTCTCTACTCCACCAGAGGAAAGTGGCTGAACATAAAGACACTTTAAATGTGTTTTTTATAATGTACTGAATACACTGTATTCCCATGCACCACAAAAAAGGGTATATGGTTCAATCTTCCTTTTCTCGTACTCCTCCTCTTCGATCATATCAACATGCTTATTAGTCTGCCCTCGCATATAATGTTTTAGAGGGTCAGCTCACCAGCAGGCCCTTACCTACAATATTTTAGAGGGTCAGCTCACCTGCAGGCCCTCGCATATAATGTTTTAGAGGGTCAGCTCACCAGCGTGCCCTCACATACAATCTTTTAGAGGGTCAGTTCACCTGCAAGCCCTTGCATATAATTTTTTAGCGGGTCAGCTCACCAGCAGCCCCTCACCTACAATCTTTTAATAGGTCAGCTCACCTGCAGGCCCTTGCATGTAATGTTTTACAGGGTCAGCTCACCAGCAGGCCCTCACCTACAATCTTTTAGAGGGTCAGCTCACCAGCAGGCCCTCGCATATAATGTTTTTGAGGGTCAGCTCACTAGCAGGCCCTCAATTATAATGTTTTACAGGGTCAGCTCACTAGCAGGCCCTCACCTACAATCTTTTAGAGGGTCAGCTCACCAGCAGGCCCTCGCATATAATGTTTTTGAGGGTCAGCTCACCAGCAGGCCCTTAACCATAATGTTTTACAGGGTCAACTCACCAGCAGGCCCTCGCATATAATGTTTTACAGGGTCAGCTCACTAGCAGGCCCTCACCTACAATCTTTTAGAGGGTCAGCTCACCATTAGGCCCTCGCATATAATGTTTTTGAGGGTCAGCTCACCAGCAGGCCCTCAACCATAATGTTTTACAGGGTCAGCTCAGCAGCAGGCCCTCACCTACAATCTTTTAGAGGGTCAGCTCACCAGAAGGCCCTCAACCATAATGTTTTACAGGGTCAGCTCACTAGCAGGCCCTCACCTACAATCTTTTAGAGGGTCAGCTCACCAGCAGGCCCTCACATATAATGTTTTTGAGGGTCAGCTCACCAGCAGGCCCTCAACCATAATGTTTTACAGGGTCAGCTCACCAGCACGACCTCATCTACAATCTTTTAGAGGGTCAGCTCACCAGCAGGCCCTCAATTATAATGTTTTACAGGGTCAGCTCACCAGTAGGCCCTCGTCCATAATTGTTTCGATGGTTAGATAAGCAGCAGACACTCGCCCATTATTTTTTCAATGGTCAGCTCAGCGGCAGTCACTCGCCCATTATTTTTTCGATGCTCAGATCAGCAGCAGGCACTCGCCCCTAATGTTTTAGAGAGTCAGCTCTGCAGCAGAACCTCACCCCTAATGTTTTAGATGGTCAACTCAGCAGCAGGCCCTCGTCTGTAATGTTTTATTGTTTAAATTCTCTTTATTGGTTTCAGAAACATGTAACATACATATAGGATTTCTGACTGTAACAGATGCCAATTAAAAATATGTTCGAGAAAATATAGATGTTGTACATAAATTAGAATGAATCACGAGTTAGATGAGGAATGAGTACACGCAGCCTGTACAATATTGGATTGACAACTGCTAAAAGTTGCTACTTGACCAAAGTCTCCTCGGGATCGACTGATTCATACATACCACAAACTTATAATGTGCGTGTGTTTCACCAAATCTTGGACACCCATACTAAACACGCTAGTATAAAGTCAGGAAACAGACAGATATAGACTCACAGGGGAAACAGAAACATGAGGATAGCGAGGGGGGGGGGGTGAGGGTGGTGGTGGGGGGTCAATAACCCATTACTATTATGAGAGGTACGCATTTACCCAACAATCCGCGCCAATAAACTCTTTCGTCTAAAGAGGTGTGGAGTTAGCAATTAACAGGGAAATTTAGTAAGCAACAGGTTCCAGATACCTGAGTTTAATTCTCAAAGCCAAACCACTCCACACTCTCCACGGGCTCCATATTATCAGGAACTTGCTATGGAATCTCTCTGTCTTGCTAATAAGTTCCTCGAAGTTGCACATCTGGTCTACTTTAATACACCATTCATCAAATGTTGGAGGGCTCGAATTTAACCAATGCAGTGGAATTAATGCTTTAGCTGCAGCTTGCAAATGTGTGATTAGGTTTGTCTTGGATGGACTGTAGGTAGTGCTTGGTTTAGCTAAAAAGATCATTTCTGGCAATATGCGGAAGGATGTTTTTGAGATGACCTGGATAGCTGACTCAATTCATTTCCAAAATGTATTTATGGCTTCACAGTCCCTCCAGATGTGTAAGTAAGATCCACTTGACCCCTGACACCTCCAACATTTGTCCGAATCAGGGACATTGCATTGAAAAAGAAATTCAGGTGTTTTATACCACCTACACAATAATTTATAATAGCTTTCCTGAAGGCGCACACATCGTGAGAAGCCTTGAGAGTTCTGCATAAACAAATCTTGTCTCTGAGTCAGAGAGATTGATTCTCAGCTCCTTTTCCCAGGAATTCAGAAAAAACGGTTTGAAAAGGGTATTCTGCAAAATAAAATGTTGGTATAAATAAGAAATTTTCCTGGATTTGGTAGTATCTGACAACATCAATTGTTCAAAAGCTGTAATGGCCCTCTCCGGAGCCGCCTCTGCCAGGAATTTTGAACATATACATTTAAAGTGGGCATAATAGAAGGACCTTGTTACCCCAGGGATATCTGTTAGAAGAAATGTTCCGAAAGTGTAAATTTCGGTAATGGCCTTGTCTTTAACCGCTTGCCGCCACGCTAACGCCGAAAGGCGTCATCGCGGCGGCTCTCCCAGGTCACACTAACGCCAATAGGCGTCATCTCGCGAGACGCGAGATTTCCTGTGAACGCGCGCACACAGGCGCGCGCGCTCACAGGAAAGGAAGGTAAGCGAGTGGATCTCCAGCCTGCCAGCGGCGATCGCTCGCTGGCAGGCTGGAGATGTGATTTTTTTAACCCCTAACAGGTATATTAGACGCTGTTTTGATAACAGCGTCTAATATACCTGCTACCTGGTCCTCTGGTGGTCCCTTTTGTTTGGATCGACCACCAGAGGACACAGGTAGCTCAGTAAAGTAGCACCAAACACCACACTACACTACACCCCCCCCCCCCCCGTCACTTATTAACCCTTATGAACCACTGATCACCCCATATAGACTCCCTGATCACCCCCCTGTCATTGATCACCCCCCTGTCATTGATCACCCCCCTGTAAGGCTCCATTCAGAGGTCCGTATGATTTTTACGGATCCACGGATACATGGATCGGATCCGCAAAACGCATACAGACGTCTGAATGGAGCCTTACAGGGGGGTGATCAATGACAATGGGGTGATCACGCATATAGACTTCCTGATCACTTCCCTGTCATTGATCACCCCCCTGTGAGACTCCATTCAGACGTCCGTATGATTTTTACGGATCCACTGATACATGGATCGGATCCGCAAAACACATGCGGACGTCTGAATGGAGCCTTACAGGGGGGTGATCAATGACAGAGGAGTGATCACCCATATAGACTCCCTGATCACCTCCGTCATTGATCACCCCCCTGTAAGGCTCCATTCAGACGTCCGTATGATTTTTACGGATCCACGGATACATGGATCGGATCCGCAAAACGCATACGGACGTCTGAATGGAGCCTTACAGGGGGGTGATCAATGACAATGGGGTGATCACGCATATAGACTTCCTGATCACTTCCCTGTCATTGATCACCCCCTTGTCATTGATCACCCCCCTGTAAGGCTCCATTCAGACGTCCGTATGATTTTTACGGATCCACTGATACATGGATCGGATCCGCAAAACACATGCGGACGTCTGAATGGAGCCTTACAGGGGGGTGATCAATGACAGAGGAGTGATCACCCATATAGACTCCCTGATCACCTCAGTCATTGATCACCCCCATGTAAGGCTCCATTCAGACGTCCGTATGATTTTTACGGATCCACTGATACATGGATCGGATCCGCAAAACACATACGGACGTCTGAATGGAGCCTTACAGGGGGGTGATCAATGACTGGGGGGTGATCACCCATATAGACTTCCTGATCACCCCCTGTCATTGATCACCCCCCTGTCATTGATCACCCCCCTGTAAGGCTCCATTCAGATGTCCGTATGATTTTTACGGATACATGGATCGGATCCGCAAAACACATACGGACGTCTGAATGGAGCCTTACAGGGGGGTGATCAGGGAGTCTATATGGGATGATCACCCCCCTGTAAGGCTCCATTCAGACGTCTGTATGTGTTTTACGGATCCACGCATCTATGGATCGGATCCGCAAAACACATACGGACGTCTGAATGGAGCCTTACAGGGGGGTGATCACCCCATATACACTCCCTGATCACCCCCTGTCATTGATCACCCCCCTGTCATTGATCACCCCCCTGTAAGGCTCCATTCAGACGTCTGCATGTGTTTTACGGATCCACACATCTATGGATCGGATCCGCAAAACGCATACGGACGTCTGAATGGAGCCTTACAGGGGGGTGATCAGTGACTGGGGGGTGATCACCTCAAATACACTCCCTGATCACCCCCTGTCATTGATCACCCCCCTGTCATTGATCACCCCCCTGTAAGGCTCCATTCAGACGCCCATATGTGTTTTACGGATCCACGCATCCATGGATCGGATCCGCAAAACGCATACGGACGTCTGAATGGAGCCTTACAGGGGGGTGATCAATGACAGGGGGGTGATCACCCCATATACACTCCCTGATCACCCCCCTGTCATTGATCACCCCCATGTAAGGCTCCATTCAGACGTCCGTATGTGTTTTGCGGTTCCGATCCATGTATCCGTGGATCCGTAAAAAACATATAGATGTCTGAATGGAGCCTTTCAGAGGGGTGGTCAATGACAGAGGGGTGGTCAATGACAGAGGGGTGATCAGTGACAGGGGGGTGATCACCCCATATACACTCCCTGATCACCCCCCTGTCATTGATCGCCCCCCTGTCATTGATCACCCCCTGTAAGGCTCCATTCAGAATTTTTTTTGGCCCAAGTTAGCGGAAATATTTTTTATTTTATTTTTTCTTACAAAGTCTCATATTCCACTAACTTGTGTCAAAAAATAAAATCTCACATGAACTCACCATACCCCTCACGGAATCCAAATGCGTAACATTTTTTAGACATTTATATTCCAGACTTCTTCTCACGCTTTAGGGCCCCTAAAAAGCCAGGGCAGTATAAATACCCCACATGTGACCCCATTTCGGAAAGAAGACACCCCAAGGTATTCCGTGAGGGGCATATTGAGTCCATGAAAGATTTACATTTTTGTCCCAAGTTAGCGGAAAGGGAGACTTTGTGAGAAAAAAATAAATAAATAAATTTCCGCTAACTTGTGCCCAGAAAAAAAATTTCTATGAACTCGCCATGCCCCTCATTGAATACCTTGGGGTGTCTTCTTTCCAAAATGGGGTCACATGTGGGGTATTTATACTGCCCTGGCATTTTAGGGGCCCGAAACCGTGAGAAGAAGTCTGGGATCCAAACGTCTAAAAATGCCCCCCTAAAAGGTATTTGGGCCCCTTTGCGCATCTAGGCTGCAAAAAAGTGTCACACATCTGGTATCGCCGTACTCAGGAGAAGTTGGGCAATGTGTTTTGGGGTGTCATTTTACATATACCCATGCTGGGTGAGATAAATATCTTGGTCAAATGCCAACTTTGTATAAAAAAATAGGAAAAGTTGTCTTTTGCAGAGATATTTCTCTCACCCAGCATGGGTATATGTAAAATTACACCCCAAAACACATTCCCCAACTTCTCCTGAGTACAGCGATACCAGATGTGTGTCACTTTTTTGCCGCCTAGGTGGGCAAAGGGGCACACATTCCAAAGAGCACCTTTCGGATTTCACCGGTCATTTTTTACACATTTTGATTTCAAACTACTTACCACACATTAGGGCCCCTAGAATGCCAGGGCAGTATAACTACGCCACAAGTGACCCCATTTTGGAAAGAAGACACCCCAAGGTATTCCGTGAGGGGCATGGCGAGTTCCTAGAATTTTTTATTTTTTGTCACAAGTTAGCGGAAAATTATGATTTTTTATTTTTTATTTTTTTTCTTACAAAGTCTCAGATTCCACTAACTTGTGACAAAAAATAAAAAATTCCAGGAACTCGCCATGCCCCTCACGGAATACCTTGGGGTGTCTTCTTTCCAAAATGGGGTCACTTGTGGGGTAGTTATACTGCCCTGGCAATTTAGGGGCCCTAATGTGTGCAAAGTAGTTTGAAATCAAAATCTGTAAAAAATGGCCGGTGAAATCCTAAAGGTACTCTTTGGAATGTGTGCCCCTTTGCCCACCTAGGCTGCAAAAAAGTGTCACACATCTGGTATCGCCGTACTCAGGAGAAGTTGGGCAATGTGTTTTGGGGTGTCATTTTACATATACCCATGCTGGGTGATATAAATATCTTGGTCAAATGCCAACTTTGTATAAAAAAATGGGAAAAGTTGTCTTTTGCCAAGATATTTCTCTCACCCAGCATGGGTATATGTAAAATGACACCCCAAAACACATTCCCGAACTTCTCCCGAGTACGGCGATACCAGATGTGTGTCACTTTTTTGCCGCCTAGGTGGGCAAAGGGGCACACATTCCAAAGAGCACCTTTTGGATTTCACCGGTCATTTTTTACACATTTTGATTTCAAACTACTAACCACACATTAGGGCCCCTAAATTGCCAGGGCAGTATAACTACCCCACAAGTGACCCCATTTTGGAAAGAATACACCCCAAGGTATTTCGTGATGGGCAGAGTGAGTTCATGGAAGTTTTTATTTTTTGTCACAAGTTAGTGGAATATGAGACTTTGTAAGAAAAAAATAAATAAATAAATAAATCATCATTTTCCGCTAACTTGTGACAAAAAATAAAAAGTTCTATGAACTCACTATGCCCATCAGCGAATACCTTAGGGTGTCTACTTTCCGAAATGGGGTCATTTGTGGGGTGTTTGTACTGTCTGGGCATTGTAGAACCTCAGGAAACATGACAGGTGCTCAGAAAGTCAGAGCTGCTTCAAAAAGCGGAAATTCACATTTTTGTACCATAGTTTGTAAACGCTATAACTTTTACCCAAACCATTTTTTTTTACCCAAACATTTTTTTTTAATCAAAGACATGTAGAACAATAAATTTAGCGAAAAATTTATATATGGATGTCGTTTTTTTTGCAAAATTTTACAACTGAAAGTGAAAAATGTCATTTTTTTGCAAAAAAATCGTTACATTTCGATTAATAACAAAAAAAGTAAAAATGTCAGCAGCAATAAAATACCACCAAATGAAAGCTCTATTAGTGAGAAGAAAAGGAGGTAAAATTAATTTTAGTGGTAAGTTGCATGACCGAGCAATAAACCGCTAAAGTTGTGGAGTGCCGATTTGTAAAAAAGGGCCTGGTCACTAGGGGGGCATAAACCTGTGGTCCTTAAGTGGTTAAGTGCATCCCTCAGTTTCCATTGTGTCAAAAAATGCCATACGTCCTCCTTGGCTGCCCCCGAGGAGGCAATCCAGACAGGCAGGAGGGACATTGGTATAAGAGGGGATGGCCGAGGGGCAAGGGAGTGTGCCAAGTTCCGCCACACTTCCATTGGACCTGTTAACATGGGATTACTCTTGCCATCCGGTCTAGGCCTAGAGCGAGGGAGCCACAAATTCCCAGATCAGTATATTTGTTCCACGAGGAGGATATTGCAAAAGGGTCTTCCTCCCCTATTGGGAACAATATCTGCAACCATCTATTTAACTGAACTGCTTTGTTTTTTGAGTGTACTGTACATCAGGTAGACCCAAGCCTCTCTCCTCCTGACCATCAAGGAGTGAGCTAGTCGTGATCTCTTATGTTTCCAAAGGAACTTAGAGAAGAGGCTTCTGATGGATGTAAAGAAGGCGGGAGGAAGGTGGATAGGCACCATCCCACTCTCTGACACTCTGAAGCAAGGTTTCCATTACAAGGACGAATAGAGAGGCGGATAGTGGGCACCCCTATCTAGTTCCGTTTGTGATTTCAAATACAGGTGAGAATGTGACATTTATGTTGAGGCGTGCATGAGGGGCTTGGTATAGTGTAAAGATAAAGTGTATCAATGGCTGAGGAAAAGCAAATTTACGGAGTGCAGCTTCCATAAATGCCCATTTGACTCTTTCAAAAGCCTTCTCAGCATCAATGCCGAGAAGGACCAGTGGTAATTTAGAGGTATGGGCAGAGTGGATGGCGTGGAAAAGTCTAGTTGTGTTGGTCTTCCCATCTCTCCCTTGATCAAAACCCACTTGTTCGGGACCTACTAAAGAGGGGATGATGGATTTAATCCTATTGGTGAGCAGTTTGGCCCAGATTTTCAGGTCTTGGTTTAGTAAGGAAATTGGCCTATAACTTCCACAATCTGTGGGATTTCCCTTCTTTGGGTATTAGTGTGATAAAGGTTTCTTGGGCCTCTGTTGAGAGAAGATCATTACAGACTCTTGTCAAGTGAGGTACTTGCACCTCATGAAAGGTTTTGAAGTAGTGTAAGGGAAAGCCATCAGGCCCTGAACTCTTTTTAGGGGAGAAGCTCCATATGACCTCTCTGACTTCTACTTCGGAAAAGGGGGAGACCAATTCCGTCGCCACTGCGGGGGAGAGAGAGGGGAGTTTCAAGGAGTGCAGAAACTTTTGTGTTGCCTCCGTAGCTTTCAAACCTCCATCTGTACTATCCGGGTCATTTAAATTGTATAAAAATCCAGTGTACAAGAAAAAGAAAATTGAGGCACTCACCTTCGGATGTAAAAAAAACGCTCTTTATTCTTCCATTGCTTAAAAATGGGTCAGCGGGACAGATCACATTTGATGCGCATGTAAAAAAACACGTTGATGGCCGTTTAGCGCTTGTATGCGCTTTCTCTGGCCTCAGTCTGAGGAGGTAACTGCTTCATGGAAAGTGTGATGGAACACGGAGCGTGGTCAGTGATATTGCCTATGGAAGCTGATCTTGTCTGCAACAACACTGGTTTAGTGGCTAGTATGTGGTCTAGTTTCTGAAAAGAGTTATGCATGGTTGACTCAAAGGCATAATCCTTTGTCTGAGGATGGAGTTGCTTCTACAGATCTATTAAGCCTACTTCCTGCAATTTTGCATGAAGCTTGCCAATTGCTCTATGTGTAATACTAGATCGCTGTGACGATGAGTCCAACAGGGGATTTAATACTAAATTCAAATCCCCTCCCAAAATGATCTGACCCTCAGCAAACATTTTTAGGTCTTTTAGGACCTGTAGCAACCATGGAATCTGTTTCGTATTAGAGACATAAATATTATAGAAAATGTATTTCTCGGATGCTATAGATCCCTTAAGAAAGGGTACTCTCCTTCCTCTTATCTCCTCCCCTTCCTTTTACCTCCCCTCACTTTCCCAGTTAGTTTTTTTTCTGTTTTGTTATTTTACAAATACCTAATGTTTCTTGCTGTATTACATAGATGTACATGTAATCTCCTTTACTTGAGATAATATGGTAAACATGTTTAACTTGGAGTGAGGCAACTCCGAGACCGGTTTATTGTAATAATTCCAAAAATAAACAAAATTTACAAGAAAGGGTACTCTACCCTCAGTATCTGTAAACTGTTATGATACCTGGAAAGGAATAGATTTGTGGAAAGCGATTGATACTCCTTTCGTGCGCAAAGTCTCCTGGCAACTATGGAACCATTGGCTAAATTAGTAAGTGCGGAGTTTTGGTATTCTATCTTTTTTGAAGTGGGTTTCTTGTAGGTTTTGAGCTTTCGTAGTAAAAATGCAGTGTCCCACTACCCTCGTGGGTACTGCAAAGTTGTTGTATTATGCTTTTTATGCTTTAAATAGCCTGTCTTATGCTGCAGTGCATCTTTGTGCATAATCCCTGCATACAAGTGTATTTAGATCGCATTACACTGAGCCTACCACTAGGGGGAGATAATACCTTCCATATATATTGTCCAGCTCAGGCCTAGCCAGTTCAGTCTACAGTCGTGGCCAAAAGTTTTGAGAATTACATAAATATTGGAAATTGGAAAAGTTGCTGCTTAAGTTTTTATAATTGCAATTTGCATATACTCCAGAATGTTATGAAGAGTGATCAGATGAATTGCATAGGCCTTCTTTGCCATGAAAATTAACTTAATCCCAAAAAAAACTTTCCACTGCATTTCATTGCTGTCATTAAAGGACCTGCTGAGATCATTTCAGTAATCGTCTTGTTAACTCAGGTGAGAATGTTGACGAGCACAAGGCTGGAGATCATTATGTCAGGCTGATTGGGTTAAAATGGCAGACTTGACCTGTTAAAAGGAGGGTGATGCTTGAAATCATTGTTCTTCCATTGTTAACCATGGTGACCTGCAAAGAAACGCGTGCAGCCATCATTGCGTTGCATAAAAATGGCTTCACAGGCAAGGATATTGTGGCTACTAAGATTGCACCTCAATCAACAATTGATAGGATCATCAAGAACTTCAAGGAAAGAGGTTCAATTCTTGTTAAGAAGGCTTCAGGGCGTCCAAGAAAGTCCAGCAAGCGCCAGGATCGTCTCCTAAAGAGGATTCAGCTGCGGGATCGGAGTGCCACCAGTGGAATGGCAGCAGGCAGGTGTGAGCACATCTGCACGCACAGTGAGGCGAAGACTTTTGGAAGATGGCCTGGTGTCAAGAAGGGCAGCAAAGAAGCCACTTCTTTCCAAAAAAAACATCAGGGACAGATTGATCTTATGCAGAAAATATGGTGAATGGACTGCTGAGGACTGGGGCAAAGTCATATTCTCCGATGAAGCCTCTTTCCGATTGTTTGGGGCATCAGGAAAAAGGCTTGTCCGGAGAAGAAACAGTAAAGCATCCTGAGACCATTCATGTGTGGGGTTGCTTCTCATCCAAGGGAGTGGGCTCACTCACAATTTTGCCCAAAAACACAGCCATGAATAAAGAATGGTACCAAAACACCCTCCAACAGCAACCTTTTCCAACAATTCAACAACAGTTTGGTGAAGAACAATGCATTTTTTAGCACGATGGAGCACCGTGCCATAAGGCAAAAGTGATAACTAGGTGGCTCGGGGACCAAAACGTTGACATTTTGGGTCCATGGCCTGGAAACTCCCCAGATCTTAATCCCATTGAGAACTTGTGGTCAATCCTCAAGAGGCAGGTGGACAAACAAAAACCCACTAATTCTGACAAACTCCAAGAAGTGATTATGAAAGAATGGGTTGCTATCAGTCAGGAATTGGCCCAGAAGTTGATTGAGAGCATGCCCAGTCGAATTGCAGAGGTCCTGAAAAAGAAAGGCCAACACTGCAAATACTGACTCTTTGCATAAATGTCATGTAATTGTCGATAAAAGCCTTTGAAACGTATGAAGTGCGTGTAATTATATTTCACTACATCACAGAAACAACTGAAACAAAGATCTAAAAGCAGTTTAGCAGCAAACTTTGTGAAAACTAATATTTGTGTCATTCTTAAAACTTTTGGCCACGACTGTAGTTTCCAGACCAGTTCCAGTAGCAGTTGAGTGCAGTCTAGCAGTGTGTGGTTTGTGCTGTCTGCAATCTTGAGCTCTCAGCCAGTTTTCAGCCCAGAGCTGAAGTGCTCCAATTTACTCAGAGAATACTAAAGAAAGAGACCACCAAAGGGTTATGGCCATTTCCTAATAGTAAATGGATTTTATATATTTTTTTTATTTTTAGTAAGCAGGTTGGCTATATTAGGCAGTTTATTTTAGCTGATTTTGTGCCATCACAATTGGTTTTACAGCTGTGTCATTATAATTGTTTACCATTGTGTTATATTGAGTTTATTCCTGTATTCTATTCCAAGTGGAGTTTTATTAAATGTCTGTGTATTCCCATATAGCGAGTGCCCTAGTGCCCTTCTCCAATCCATATTCTATTTAGCTCTTTTTGGGATGGGCGAGTCCATTGAAGTGTGCACCCATTTTATTGTGTCCAACTGGTGAGCCACCAAATACATATTATCTACCATTTCCTAATAGTGCCTTAGGACCTTTGGATTCCCAAGTGAAGGAGTCACCAGCCTCTGGCAACTTCACAAGCCTGCACCGGGATCACCAGGACCAGCCCTGAAGTCCTCTACTTGTAAGGCTACAAATTCATTACATTTAATAGTTAGAGAGGGACATTTACACCTGTCAGCAGAGAACTTGTAGCAGTGTACCTCTGTATCAAGAGACTGTTTAATACTTTGGATGTACTGTTATCAGGAGTTATCTTCAGTAAAGTTCTACCCTGGATTTCATCCTGCTTGTCTCAGTCTCAAGTTCCTCCATTAACACTACAGTAAATGGTTGTACCTCCATACAAAAGGTACTGGCGTCACGACTACAAGGGACCTTGCCATAGACACATTAATACAGACCATCAAGGGCACCTCGAACCACCATCTGGCCAGTGTCCCTTACACCAGAGTGCCCCAGAGAATCCTTGTGCCGTTCTCCTCATCACTTGTGCAGGCCTGCCCAGGGGCGACGTAATCGTGAGTAACCAGAACTGTATTTACCTCGGCCCACCTATTGCTCACACCGTGACCTCACGCATAATTCCCCTGTTAAGACTGGCATACCGGAAAAAGATGGTGTGATGTCTTTTATTAGGCGATTTTAAGCCTTTTATGTTATTGTTGTGACCTTGATATCTGCCATAGGCAACGCACAGCAGTTTAATAACCCTGGCTGGAGGCCCTAAAGAATAGTGGGATCTCGTAAGATATCAGTCACGATAAGTACTGCGCGAGAGTGACGTAAAGGGAGAGACAGGGAAAGGATAGGAAAACCTGACAAAGGTGGGGGAGACGCTAGTCAAGACGAACTACAAGAGACAGATACAATTAACACAGAATGAACAACAGATAAAAGTTAACTACTATACAACCTTGTACTTTGTAGATGCAAAAATAACACTGTATGTGTCCTGCCTGCTAAGACACAGTAACTCAGTTGAGTCTACACCTACTGCCCCCTCCAGCTGAGCAGAGACAGAACAAGTGGGGGGGGGGAGGTACACCCAGGCATGTTGTGCACCCCAGCGCCGCCTGAAAAGTTACAACCAGTCATAAGCAGATGAGTGGGGATAAAAAAAAAAAGAAAGTTAGGGGGAGAGGGGGGAAGGGGAGGGGAGGGATGGGAGTATGGGAGTCAGGCATTATTATTACAGGTGTAGAATGAGCCAGACTTCCAAGATGGAGAGCCCGAAAGGTAGCGGTATGGCCTGCCAGCAACTTGATAGGGGGAAAGGAAGGGGCGAGGGAGAGGGAGGGGGGTCGTAGGGTTTAAACCTCCCTTATCTGCGACCGGGCCAGGGCCATCATGTCTAAAACTGCCCAAAAAACACAAACTTTGATAACTGAGAATACTGTAACACAATAATGCAAATGAATACAAGCACAAATAACATGCTTGTGGAACTGGAAAGAAAAGCTATTGCATATAACTAGAAGGGTTGTTGACCCCAAACCTGCACATTAGCATTGGATTCCCTCTTTCAGAACGTGGTGATAAATACCGGGCAATTACAAAAGTCAGGTTATTGAAGCTTCTGCTTTAAGATATCTCTTTTTCTCACTTGGTTCTTGTATCCTGGAATCAGTTTTCCATGCATCCACTTTCGGGAGAGGAGAACAAGATCTTGGTCAAGAACCAAAGGCATCCAGGACTATAGTAGGTGTGATATATAGACCACCTAGCCAAGTCAAAGAATTAGATCATCTACTAGTTGAGGAAATAGCTAAAATGACATTGAAGGGGGAAGTTATCATTATGGGAGACTTCAATCTTCCTGATGTAAACTGGAAAACCAAAATAGCTAGTTCTGCCAGGAGTACAGATATTCTAAATTCCCTACTGGGATTATCTCTACAGCAAGTAGTTGAGGAGCCAACCCGGAAGGAGACCATTTTAGATTTAGTATTCACAAATGGGAATTTGGTATCTGATATTAATGTAGGGGAAAGCATGGGATCTAGTGATCACCAGTCAGTGTGGTTTACTATAAGTACAGTGACTGAGTCACACCACACAAAAACAAAAGTTTTAGATTTTAGAAAAACTGACTTTTCTAAAATTAGATTAGTGGTATACGAGTCCCTATCAGATTGGAACAGTTTCAATGGAGTCCAGGAGAAATGGGACTACTTAAAAGTGGCACTATTGAAGGCAACAGAAAATTGCATTAGGCTTGTCAGTAAAAGCAAAAAAAGGAAGAGACCACTGTTGTACTCAGTAGAAGTGGCCAAAATCATTAAAAACAAAAAGATGGCATTTAGTAATTATAAAAATAAAAAAATAAAAAAACAAGGGTGACAGGCAAATTTATAAGATTAGGCAGAGAGAGGCCAAACAAGTTATAAGAGCTTCTAAAGCACAGGCAGAAGAGAAATTAGCTCAGTCAGGGAAAAAAGGCGATAAGACATTCTTCAGATACATAAATGAAAAAAGGAAACTAAAACAAGGAATTACCAAATTAAAAACAAAAGAAGGAAGGTATATGGAAGAAGATAAAGAACTAGCTGACTGCCTCAATGAATACTTCTGTTCAGTTTTTCCAAAGGAAAATGAAGGAAAAGGACCTCAGTTAGGAAAGAAGACTAATGAATCTTTTGATGCATGTGTAGTGTCCAGCAGTATTGATCCCCTTAAAACATAACTTTTACTAGTCAGATCATAAAAAAGGTACCACTGTGGTGGTTCACCAGTGCATAAGTGAAAAAGACAAACAACAATAATAATAGATGCAGAGATATGTCTGGGAGCTAGTCGTAAAGACTCCACTACGAGAGGGATGAGTGAACACAGGGCAGCAAAATGGGAGCAATGGGTATGCCTATACTCTCCCTAAGCTCACCCTGGCTATAACCTCAGCCCAGGGACGTCCCCTTATGGTGGAGACTCCCTGTCCTCGTTCCTGGGCTGACTGCCCTGCGTTTACCCTCCTCTTTACACTTAACAAAAATTGCTCCACAGACCATAAGTAGGTGTGGTCATGTGTCCCTGGTGGGAAAGAAAAAAATTCCTACAGGGACACTAGGATGGATAGGACCAATCAAGATCGATAGAGTAGGGTGAATTGAATCAATATCACCTATACCCTATAGAGCCAAGCCCGGGTGCACCAGTCAATGCATTCCCAGGTTGGTTCTAAATGAAGCCCCAACGCGTTTCCCCTATCACTAGGTTCATCAGGGGGCATATGTGGTCAGAGATACAACCATCACATAAAGAAATATATGGTCAGAAATGCAACCATCACACAAGATAGGTTAAAGATACTTAAGATAAGGTGAGGCAACAGGACCAGAGACGCAGATGATGTTTAGGCATAGGACCAAGGGACCCATTTGATATGTCCCACTCAATGTCCCGTGCAGTCAGGAGGAAAGAGAGCCCACATGATACGGGCCAATACGTCACTTAGGGATATTTAACCTGCGTCCTGGTGTCGCAGGTTAAATATCCCTAGGAGGAACATACTCCAATGCAAATACACTCTCACAATTGACAGCTCAAGACACTATTTCTGATCAATAAACTGAAACACGTTAGAATAAGATAAAATAATTAAATAAATATTTAGTACATAACATAAATCATAAACCACCCCGGCGAGGGACTATGTAGGTTCAATAAAAGATAGGCCTTCTATCTTGTATAATTTAAATATCAGTGTGAGATATGGATTCTGTGGACAGGGTTAGTTAACAATGAGGGGCAATCGCCTCTTTCAGGTCGGTTAGGGGCCCATACATGCTGCTTCTATTGGAGGTAAATTAAGTGTGTGTTGTCAGAAGTTAGTAATTTGTGTCCTTTTTGCGTGGAAATTTAGCCAGGGTTTCCAAATCTTAAGGAATGTCTTCCTTTTCCCTAAATTCCACCCCACTAGGTCTTCCATTAAGCAGATGTGGTGGACTTCCTCCATCCATTTCTCTACCCTTGGAGACTCCCTTTCTCTCCATCTCTTTGGTACTAGGATTTTTGCAGCTGCTATTAAGTGTGTGGGGAGGTTATCAGCAGAGGGTGTTAACCCCTTAAGGACACAGCCTTTTTACACCTTAGGACCAGGCCATTTTTTGCAAATCTGACCAGAGTCACTTTAAGTGCTGATAACTTTAAAACGCTTTGACTTATCCAGGCCGTTCTGAGATTGTTTTTTCGTCACATATTGTACTTCATGACACTGGTAAAATGAAGTAAAAAATTTGGAAAAATTTGCAAATTTCAAAGTTTCAGTTTCTCTACTTCTGTAATACATAGTAATACCCCAAAAAATTGTGATGACTTTACATTCCCCATATGTCTACTTTATCTTTGAATTATTTTGGGAATGATATTTTATTTTTTGGGGATGTTATAAGGCTTAGGAGTTTAGAAGCAAATCTTGAAATTTTTCAGCAATTTACAAAAACTAAATTTTTAGGGACCAGTTCAGGTCTGAAGTCACTTTGCGAGGCTAACATAATAGAAACCACCCAAAAATGACCCCATCTAAGAAACTACACCCCTCAAGGTATTCAAAACTGATTTTACATATGTCGTTAACCCTTTAGGTGTTGCACAAGAGTTATTGGCAAATGGGGATGAAATTTGAGAATTTCATTTTTTTTTGTCTAATTTGTCATTTTAACCCATTTTTTCCACTAACAAAGCAAGGGTTAACAGCCAAACAAGACTGTATCTTTATTGCCCTGACTCTGCCGTTTACAGAAACACCCAATATGTGGCCGTAAACTACTGTACGGCCACACAGCGGGGCGTAGAGTGAAAGGTGCGCCGTTTGGTTTTTGGAGGGCTGATTTTTATGGACTGGTTTATTTACACCATGTCCCATTTGAAGCCCCCTGATGCACCCCTAGAGTAGAAACTCCCTAAAAGTGACCCCATCTAAGAAACTACACCCCTCAAGGTATTCAAAACTGATTTTACATACGTCGTTAACCCTTTAGGTGTTGCACAAGAGTTATTGGCAAATGGGGATGAAATGTGAGAATTTAATTTTTTTGTCTAATTTTCCATTCTAACCCATTTTTTCCACTAACAAAGCAAGGGTTAACAGCCAAACAAGACTGTATCTTTATTTCCCTGACTCTGCCGTTTACAGAAACACCCAATATGTGGCCGTAAACTACTGTACGGCCACACAGCGGGGCGTAGAGTGAAAGGTGCGCCATTTGGTTTTTGGAGGGCTGATTTTTATGGACCGGTTTATTTACACAGTGTCCTGTTTCAACCCCTCTGATGCACCCCTGGAGTAGAAACTCCCTAAAAGTGACCCCATTTTGGAAACTACGGGATAAGGTGGCATTTTTTGGGGGCCAATTTTTAGGGCAAATATGATTTTTGGTTGCTCTATATTACATTTTTGTGAGGCAAGGTTACCAAAAATTTAAATTCTGAAATTTCATCTCCATTTGCCATTAACTGTTGAGGAACACCTAAAGGGTTAATAAAGTTTGTATAATCAGTTTTGAATACCTTGAGGGGTGTAGTTTCTTAGATGGGGTCACTTTTAGGGAGTTTTTACTCTAGGGTGCATCAGGGGGGCTTCAAAAGGGACATGGTGTCAATAAAAAAGGCCATCAAAATCGGCCTTCCAGAAACCATGTCGGTCCTTTCCTTTTGCGGCCTCCCTTTTACTGATACAGCAGAATACGACCACAAATGTGGTGTTTCTGTAAACTGCAGTATCAGGGTAATAAATATTAAGTTTTGTTTGGTTGTTAACCCTTGTTTTGTTACCGGAAAAAATGGATTGAAATGGAAAAGTGCCAAAAATAGCGGTTTTGGCACAGTTTTTTAGTTTTTTTTTAACCGAGTTAATCTGGGGGGTTAGGTCATGGGATATTTTTATAGAGGAGATTCTTACGGACGCGACAATACCTAATACATTTTTGGGGTATCTCTAAAGTCTAAGGGTCATTTTTTTAAAAAATTTTTATCCAATTATCTCATGTGGGGGCTCATTTTTTGCGGGATGAGCGGACGGTTTTATTGGCACTATTTTGGGGGCTATATGACTTTTTTATCGCTTGCTATTAAACTTTTTGTTATGTAAGGTGACAAAAAAATTATTTTTGCACCTATTTTTTATTTTTATTTTTGACCGTGTTAATCTGGGGGGTTGGGTCATGGGGTATTTTTATAGAGGAGATTCTTACGGATGCGGCAATACCCAATAAGTCAACTTTTTTTACAATTATTTAGGTTTTAGACTATAATATCTTTTTTGATACAAAATTTTTTTCTGGGTATCTCT
This sequence comes from Bufo gargarizans, assembly GCF_014858855.1. Classification (NCBI taxonomy): domain Eukaryota; kingdom Metazoa; phylum Chordata; class Amphibia; order Anura; family Bufonidae; genus Bufo; species Bufo gargarizans. The sequence goes on along the minus strand of NW_025334225.1, from coordinate 355,864 downwards.
AAAGTCTAAGGGTCATTTAAAAAAAAATTTTTTATCCAATTATCTCATGTGGGGGCTCATTCTTTGCGGGATGAGACGATGGTTTTATTGGCACTATTTTGGGGGCTATATGACTTTTTGATCGCTTGCTATTAAACTTTTTATTATGTAAGGTGACAAAAATAATAATTTTTTTGCACCTTTTTTTTTTTTTCTGGACCGTGTTAATCTGGGGGATTAGGTCATGGGGTATTTTTACAGAGAAGATTATTACCGACACGGCGATACCTAATATGTCTACTTTTAATAAATTATTTTCGTTTTTTTGGGTGTCTCAAGTCTGAGAACCAGTTTTTTTTATCCGATGTCAGTGCTAAATTGGGATATAAATTTAGTACTCCATGGAAGTGTGATACTCCCTGAAGCAACCGTCAATGCAGAGGCCCGGATGGCGGGGCACGTGTCACACTGAGCAGTGGTATCCTTCCGTATCCCCCTCCTGCCACACACTCCGCAGTTTTTTGGGTTCATCCCTTCTTTCCAGTATGGGGGACCACACCTGGAAAGTGTTGGCCAGGGACGATCCGGGCACCTACAGTTCCCGAGGTACTCCGGCCTGCTCTTTCCCGGTCCGAAAAGATCAGGACCTTGAGGACTGCCTCATAGAACTGGAGGAATGTCCCTGTGCTGCCAGCGCTTCGGGATAGTACAAAAGAGTTGTACATGGCAACCTGTACCAAGTAGACCGCAACTTTTTTTGTACCATTCCCGGGTTTTGCGCATGGCGTTATATGGCTTGAGGACTTGATCAGAGAGATCAACTCCTCCCATATACCGATTGTAGTCGACGATACAATCGGGCTTGAGGACCGTTGTCGCGGTACCTCGCACAGGGACAGGGGTGATGCCGTTACTATGAATTGTGGACAGCATAATGACATCCCTCCTTATACCTGACCAGCAACAGGTTTCCAGTGGTAAGGGCACGGGTCTCACCCCTGGGGATAGGTACCTGGAGGGGGTGGGCAGGGAGGCCGCGTTGATTTTTCCGCACGGTCCCACAAGCGGACGTGGATCTGGCGGCAAGGGACTGGAACAAGGGGATACTGGTATAAAAGTTATCCACGTAAAGGTGGTAACCCTTATCCAGCAGTGGGTACATAAGGTCCCACACAAGTTTCCCGGTAACATCCAGAGTGGGGGGACATTCTGGGGGTTGAATCCGGGAATCTCGCCCCTCGTATACACGAAATTTGGAAGTGTACCCTGAGGTACTCTCACAAATTTTGTATAGCTTCACGCCATACCTCGCCCGCTTGGAGGGCACATACTGGCGGCAAATGAGTCTCCCCTTGAACGCAATGAGAGACTCATCAACCGCGACCTCCCTTCCAGGTACATAGGCCTCCATGAATTTGGCCCCAAAGTGATCGATGACCGGCCGTATCTTATACAGACGGTCATGGGCAGGATCACCTCGGGGGGACATGCTGCATTATCGGAATAATGCAGACATTTCCGGATGGCCTCAAACCGGGAGCGTGTCATGGCTGTACTGTAAAGTGGGGCCTGGTATAGGACGTCCCCACTCCAGTACAGCCTGACACTGGGTTTCTTGACCAGGCCCATATGCAGCACGAGGCCCCAAAATGTCCTCATTTCAGCTGCACTGACCGGCGTCCAGCCACCGGGCCTGGCCAAAAAGGAGCCCGGGTGTTGAGCGACGAACTGTTGGGCGTACAGATTCATCTGCTCCACCATCAGATTTACCAGTGGGTCACTGAAAAACTGACAAAAAAAGTCATATTCAGTGTAGCCCACTGTGGAAATCTGGATTCCTGATTGGCCTACAAAATCAGGAATCACGGGCTCGTATCGCTTTGGGCTACACCAGACTGGTTCCCCGGCAGGGTGCTCCGGTGGATTTAACTGGTGGGCCGGGAAACCAGTACGAGCCCCAGAGCTGCTCGTACTAGTGTGGGCCACATGGTCCCTAACATGGCGTCCCCCTTGCTCCGCCTGGCGGCGTCTCCGCCGCCTTGGGGGCTCATCATCATTGCTAGATGATGAGGAGGATGCGGATGACAACAGGAATGTGGGTTCATCCTCATCCTCACTGGGACTCTCGGAGTCGGAGGCAAGCTGGGCGTATGCCTCCTCGGCCGAGAACGTCCGGCGGGCCATAGGGGAGTGTGTGTCTGCGTGTATATGTGCGTGTGTGTAACTCTTTATTTGGTGTGTGTGTGTGTGGGGGCTGATCAACCGTCCGAAGTTGATCAGCGGTGCAATGCGCTAACAGTGGCCGGACACTAAGTGCTGGCCACAGTCAGCGTATAAAAGGGAAAAAAAATGCACCCCAAAAAAGGTGGGGGGGGGCAGGGGGTGGGGCAAGTGGCAGCACCCCTGGGGGGTCTAGGGTCACACAGCTGTGCTGTGGACCCCAGACACCCTAACTTAGGGTGATGCGATCAAAGTTCTGAAACTAACTTTCCCTTTTTTTTTCCTGCCTAAACCAAACTTTCAGATCGGGTCCTGGGGGCAGAGATCGGGTCCTGGGGGTGCTGGCAGCGATGGCGGACACACGTGCAGGCAGCTCCTCTCTCCTCCGGCTCCGGAACACAAAAGGAGGAGGAGAGGAACCCGGAAACGCAGAAAACCGCAGGTCTGAATTGACCATCGGTTTTCTGCGATCGCATACATGGGGGGGTCACCGGACCCCCTGGCGCATTTGCCCCAAGTGCCTGCTCAATGATTTGAGCAGGCACGGGGTTCCGATCACCGCCCGCCGCGCGGCGGTGATCGAAAATACACAGGGCGTACATGTACGCCCTGTGTCCTTAAGTACCAGGGCACAAGGGCGTACCTGTACGCCCTATGTCCTTAAGAGGTTAAATCCAACTGGGGTTTCCACAACAATACTAATTCTGGGGTCAGTATACGCGTGTTGCATATAATATTAATCTTTTTCTCAATTTCTTCCCAAAAATGGCTCAGGGGGGGGGGCAAGACCACCATATGTGGGAAATAGACCCCCTGCCTACAAGACATCTCCAACACCTGTCATCGGGGATCAGGTTTATTTTGTGTAGAAAATCTGGCGTCCTGTACCATCCCGTGAGAATTTTGAAAGAATTCTCCTGTAAACGAATACTTCTTGAGAAGCCATGTGAGTGAGCTAAGATAATTTTGACTTCAGATTCTGATATGTTTATCTCAAGCTCGTTTTCCCACGCCTTTAAGTACAGGGGTTTCTCAGAAGGTGGTACAAGGAGTAGCTGGGTGTATAAGTAGGATAGAATTTTTGGTGGAAGTCTATTGGAGGACAAAGATAGATTTTCTAACCATGTAGGATCCAAAGCTTCCCCAGCGTATTTCCTCTTGTATTCCCTACAGGTGATGGTCAAATCTCTTATTGCTAAAGAATTTCTAAAGGGCCTCGGGATTTTTTCTATCATGTCCTGTACGAAGGAATCTAAGTCAGAAGTTTTGCGCAGGTTTGAGATTCTCATCTCTGTAAGGTTGTACCAACACTGCTGATTTACACTTCTTTTACCTCTCATAAAATAAGGTAGGACAGAGAGCGGGGCTAGCAGGGAAAGTTTATTATGATGCATCAGGAGACCTGCTGTTTTCTGACAGTATGAAAGCATAGTGTTAGACATTTCAGACAGGAACAAGGGCCTCTTTCTATTTTTATAGGCAACCCAGGGGTCGAGTGGAGGGGGAACGCATGGGAACGGCGTTCCTGCACTATTTTCATGGCAGGAACGCCGTTCCCTTTCAGCCTCAAGTCAGGAGAACACGGCTGAATCAGATTCACAGGGGGAGACGGAGCGCACTGTGCAGGGCAGGCTAAGGGAGGAGGGGCGGCTTCAGTTGAGAGGAAGCTGTCTGTGCCGCTGCCTGCGACTCCTCTCATGGCGCCCCGCCCCCTAATGACATCATCTCCTTCACTACGAGATCATTCATTTAGAATGTCTTTTAGAAAAGTTTGTCCTGGGATTCGAACTCACGACCTCTACACATCAGAGGAAGGCATTTAACCTCACAGCCATGAAAGCTGTCTAGGTAGTTGCTTAAAAAAAAAAAAAAAAATAAGACTTCTACTTATACCTAGTGTACTGATACCTAGTGTACAACCATACACATGACAGCTGCCCACTGTGTATGGATGTAGCAGAGCTGGGTGTGTTGGGGCAGCTGTCATGTGTATGGTTGTACACTAGGTATCAGTACACTAGGTATAAGTAGAAGTCTTAGTTTTTTTTTTTTAAGCAGCTACCTAGACAGCTTTTATGGCTGTGAGGGTAAATGCCTTGCCTCTGATGTGTAGAGGTCATGAGTTCGAATCCCAGGACAAACTTTTCTAAAAGTGTTTTTTTTTTTCTTTTTCTGATACTTCTACTGATACCTAGTGTACTGATACCTAGTGTACAACCATACACATGACAGCTGCCCCAACACACCCAGCTCTGCTACATCCATACACAGTGGGCAAAGTTACCTACAGTAGAAGTCTTATATATTTTTTTTTTTTAAGTAACAAGCTAGACAGCTTTCATAGCTGTGAGGGCATATGCCTGGCTTCTCCTGTGTAGAGGTCATGAGATCGAATCCCAGGACAAACTTGTCTAAAAGTGTTATTTTTTTTATTTATTTTTTTAGTCCGCAGCGGCACAAATTACAGCATGCTAGATTTTCTGTGCTTTTTTATTTTTTGGAGGGGGGGGGGGGGGTTGCAGTGGATCTTGGGTGAGTTCCCACACTTTTTTTCCCAGGACTTGACCCCTGAGGCAACCCACATGTATCTTGTGGCATTTGTGCCCATAAGGCTACTCTCAATATCGACGTGTAGTTTGTTATTGGACGGGTCCGCTAGTTCGGTCCATCTTTCTAGGTTTATAGCGTGATGATAAGTTCTTAAGTCAGGGAAAGAGAGGAATCCTGCTACTTTCCTCTTGATAAGAAGAGAATAGGAGAGATGTGACTTCCCACTAGCCCACAAGAATTTAGTAAAAAGCTTCCTAAAATCTGCAAAAAGCCTGTCAGGAATTTTTATAGGTAGACATCTTAAGATGTATAATATCTGTGGGAGGGCATACGTTGTCAGTAGGTTTTTTCTACCTAAACAAGACAGGAAGGGGATTTTAATAGAGCTGAGATAGGACTTGATCTTGGCAAATAAGGGAGGGTAGTTTAGACTATAGAATTGCTGGGGATCTGAAGGTACTTGAATTCCCAGGAATTTTATAGCACGTTTTGGCCATTGGAATGGCAAGAGTGGGACTAGGGTATCCGCCCTTTTCTTCTCTATGGAGACATTAAGTATCTCTGATTTCTCATAATTAATTTTAAAATTGGAGATTTCCCCATAGTCTTCCAGCAACTGCATAAATTCTGGCAAGGCTTCTTCTGGGTTAGTGACTAGCAGTAGAAGGTCATCAGCGAAAGCCGCTATTAAGTGTGTGTTACGCCCTACTTGAAGACCCTTTATTTTGTCTGAAGCCCTTATTTTATTTAGAAAGATCTCTAGAGCCAGTACAAAGAGTGTGGGTGACAGGGGGCAACCTTTACGCGTCCCATTTGTGATCTCGAAGGGAGCAAAGAGGTATCCATTAGCCAAGACTTTTGCCGAAGGGCTTCCAAAGAGAGTGTAAATTTCAGCAACAAACGCGGAGGGGAAGCCAAAATGTAAAAGTGCATCTTTCATAAATGACCAGCTTACCCTATCAAAGGCTTTCTCCGCGTCCGTTCCTACAAGTATCAAAGGGGTCCTCTCTTTTCTAGCATAATGAATGGCATGAAATATCCTGCTTACATTATGCCTACCCTCCCTGCCCCCCACGAATCCTACCTATTCCTCCTTAAGAAGTCGGGGAAGATATTTGGCTATCCTTTGGCTGAGAATTTTTGCCCATAGTTTCACGTCAGCATTCAAAAGCGAAATGGGCCTATAACTACCGCAGCTACTTGGGTCTTTCCCTTCTTTATGCAGAACAACTATATGGGCCATCAGGGATTGTGAGGGAAGGGGAGACCCTTCAAACAGCGAATTACAGAGTTTAGTGAGTTGGGGGAGTAGTGGCTTCTGGAGTTTTTTATAATACAATATGGGGAGACCATCTGGACCCGGACTTTTACCAGAGGGGATAGGGGATACTCAAGAGACAGTCCCTCACCTCTTCCTCCGTGATGGGAGCTAATAAGTTATCAGCCTCCTCGGCCCTAAGTTTGGGAACCACCACTGAGTTGATGAAAGAAGCAGCTTTCTCTTGTTTATCCTTTGGGTCTACTGTTTGTAAGTTGTACAATGAGGAGTAAAAGGATGTGAATTCATTTGCTATTGCTAGAGTTGAGGTCAGGGATTCACCTTTACCGTTTTGGATGCCTGCAATATGTGTCTTTTCCCTTTGACCCTTTATTAAACGCGTGAGCAGTTTTGAACCCCTATTACCGTGGACATAAGTCAGAAATTTCGCCATTTTGAGCATCTTTGCTTACCTAATATTTAGGAGATCTTTAAGTTGCATACGCAGTTTAATTATATCATCGTGAGTTACTTTGGAAGGCTGTCTCTTATTAAGGTTTTCTAGCACAGATATTTGGGATATCACTGAATCTACTTCTTTCGTCCTTTGCTTGCGGACCCACGACCCTAAGGCAATCAGTTCCCTCCTAACAAAGGCCTTGTGCGCCTCCCAAGTGATGGGTGTAGCCATTTGTGGGTCATTGTTAATTTCAAAAAACATGTTTACTTTCTCTTCTATCTGGGATCTGTGTTTGTCATCCTCTAGAAGGGTCTCATTAAGCCTCCAGGTCCAGGATATAGGAGGGGCACCCTGAAAATGAACTCCCAACGAGACTGGCGTGTGATCTGTAACTGTAATTGGTCCTATACTCACAGACTCCACTCTCTCCAGGAGGTAATTTGACAAATAAATGTAATCTAGCCTCCTATATGTGCCATGCATTGCCGAGTAAAAAGTATACTCTTTCCCCTGAGGGTGAAGCACTCTCCAGACATCTGAAATCTGATGAGCATCCAAAGCCTTTCTCAGTTTCCTCACCTGTGCGGCAGAATGTCTTGGGAGAAGAGAGGTGGAATCTAGAGGGTGGTCCAAAGCTATGTTGAAATCTCCCCCCAGTATCAAAGCTCCTTCCCTGAACGTGTGTAATTTTTGTAAAGTCTCCACTAGCCATTTGACCTGGTTCATGTTGGGAGCATATACATTGGCAAGAGTAACCTTATTGCCAAAGAGTGACCCTTTTACAAACACAGAACGTCCTATCGGGTCAATTGATTGTGCCTGAATTTGTAATGGGAGACCCTTTCTAATTCCTATTGAGACGCCCTTGGAAGCTGATGTATCCATGTAGAGAACATACAATATTCGTGTAAAGTGTAGGTATCCTATTGTGTCTGAAGTGGGTTTCCTGCAAGAGCAGTATGTCTACCTTCTCTTTTTTTAGCATCTGGAAAACCCTACTTCTCTTTTGTGGCCCGTTTAAGCCATTCCATAATTTTATCCTGTACATTTCATCCAGCAAAAATGGCCGATCCCCTACATCTACCCCAAAGTACACAGATTGCCGGGTATAACTACTAACATGGTGAGAAACAAAAGGAACATAACGTATATCTACTAAACTAAGGAGTGCAGCTTCGCGTACTGGGGAAAGGCGGGGGGGGGGAGAAATGGTAGGAGGGGGGGATAGCATGGGTGAGATTATGAAATTGCATATTTAAATTGTAAGCGTTTCTATAGCCTCTCACCCCCGCTTAATAAAGACACTCAAGTCCTTGACTTTTTCAGCTTGAAAGAAATAACGCCTCAGGTCTCTCCTCCAAGCTCCTTCCTCGAGGACCACGATGCAGGAAGCGGCAAAGGTGGAACGTCCGTGATCTCCTGGGCTAAGTTCCAATCTTGGATTTCTTGGTCACCGATTCCCAAGTGGTCGTAAATACGCCTTAGGTCACTATGGGACCAAAGCACCAGCTTCTTATCCGGCACGTTTATAAGTAGCCCAAATGGAAACAGCCAACGATACAGGAGTTTTTTCTCCCTTAACACCTCCAGCAATGGCTTCAGCTCTTTCCTCTTGCTCAGCGTGACTGGGAAGAGATCTTGAAAGATGGCTACCGATGCGCCTTCAAACTTCAAAGGAGCTTTACCGCGGGCTGCTTTCAGGATACACTCCTTAGCTTGGTAGCTTGCCAGTTTGCAAATGATATCCCTAGGCGGGTCTGAAGGGCCCGGCGGTGGTCTCAACTCCCGATGCGCTCTCTCCAGGGTAAAGTCCGGAGCTGCAGCTTGCCCCACGAGGTGAGTGAAGAAAGAAATCAATGCGGTTTCAATGGCGTCTGGCATGACGCTCTCAGGGAAGCCCTTGAGTCGGAGATTGTTCCGGCGACCCCGGTTATCTTGATCTTCTAGCTGTGTGTACAGAGTGTTTATGTGGGCTTGAGTATAATCCAAAGAATGTGCCACCGCTGAGCCAAACTTGATAATGGTGGACTGTGCAGTTTCAACAGCTTCTATCCTTTTACCCATGTGCTGGAGATCTTTTTTATATTCCTTCAGTTCCTGCACTATTGGATCAAGTGCTTCTGCCAGAAGATTCCTCATAAATGGGACCGGGAGGTGTTCTTTCAGTGATGGGGCAGCTGCTTCACTGCCTTTTCCGTCTTCTGAGTCCGAAGCATCAGGTTGTAGTTCAGGGTCTTCTGGTGGCGCCATTTTTTCTGGCTTCTTAGTCTGCAGCGCCGACGTCTTTTTGACGAATTTATCCAGATCTCCTTGACCCGAAGTTTGCTTAATATGTGCCGGGTTATCCCTGGACTTATCTCTTAAGGGCTTGCCCATGTTTGCTGGTGAAATCTGCGTATAATGCCCTCTTCTGTGTCAGTCCTCAGCAGAGCGATCTAACTTGCGGCCATTCAGCTCTGTTGCCAGGCTCCGCCCCCCTCCAGAAGGATATTGATACTTTGGAGAGAGTTCAGAGAAGAGCTACTAAACTGGTACATGGATTGCAGGATAAAACTTACCAGGAAAGATTACAGGACCTTAACATGTATAGCTTGGAAGAAAGACGAGACAGAGGGGATATGATAGAAACTTTTAAATACATAAAGGGAATCAACAAGGTAAAAGAGGAGAGAATATTTAAAAGAAGAAAAACTGCTACAAGAGGACATAGTTTTAAATTAGAGGGGCAAAGGTTTAAAAGTAATATCAGGAAGTATTACTTTACTGAGAGAGTAGTGGATGCATGGAATAGCCTTCCTGCAGAAGTGGTAGCTGCAAATACAGTGAAGAAGTTTAAGCATGCATGGGATAGGCATAAGGCCATCCTTCATATAAGATAGGGCCAGAGGCTATTCATAGTATTCAGTATATTGGGCAGACTAGATGGGCCAAACGGTTCTTATCTGCTGACACATTCTATGTTTCTAGTTGCATTGGTGGTATGTCCAGCGCAGCCCATAATTTCGTCAGGTCGGGGGGAGAATCAACAGTTAATCCCCGGCCATTATGCCAGATAGCTAGCCCAAAGGGAAAAAGCCATGAGTACTGTATATTCTTGGACCTCAGAATCTCCAGCAGTGGTCTCAAAATTCTCCTTCTTGCTAGAGTAGCTGGAGCAAGATCTTGACGTGTCCACATAAGACAGCAAACCACAGATTATGTCTCGTGGTAGCTCCCCCTGTTTTGGCTTGGGGCGCAATGCTCTATGAATGCGTTCCACCACTATTCCTGCAGCCCGTTTCTGGGCCCAGTAGGCTATTAAAGATCTCCCTCGCCAACTTCTCAAGGGATTCTGGCGCAAAGTGCTCCGGTAACCCTTTGATCCTAATATTTTTTCTTTTGCTTCTTTTGCGTCCGGGCCGCCTTCTGTTGATTTATTTTATTTTTTTACACACACACACACTACAAATAGGCAGCCAGGCCCGAGCCGCGGACCGCCCGCGCACTACACTAGGCGGGACGCGGGCGGTCCGCGACTCAGGCCTGGCTGGGGGGAAGTCAGGACTGGTCTGGAGTAGGGGGCACGCAGGGCCGGGCCGACACAGAGGCTGGGGAGGCTCCATCCAGGCCACTGAGTAAGGAAGATCCGATCATATTCTAACCCCCAGGCGTTCCCATGGTGACGGGGACGCTTGCCTGGGGGTTAGAATATACCATCGGATCTGAGTTTTCACGCTCTCAGTGAGAGCGTGAAAACTCAAATGCGATGGTATATTCTAACCCCCAGGCGTTCCCATGGTGACAGGGACGCTTGCCTGGGGGTTAGAATATACAGGGCCACGCCGCTCACAGGAGAACATTTATAAACTAATTAGTAACTTGAACTTTAATCATTGACATTGCTGAATGCTGATCTCTTTACTTGCATTGGATACCTTACTCTGTCTTAGCTCTGGTAACGGTAACAGCAGGCAGTGCGGGCGGGCGGGCGGCGCTCACTCACTGACGTCACGTGCCTGCTCCTCCCACTAGGCGGCGCAGGCGCATGACGTCAGATCCGATGACGTCAGTGAGTGAGCGCCGCCCGCCCGCACTGCCTGCTGTACCGTTACCAGAGCTAAGACAGAGTAAGGTATCCAATGCAAGTAAAGAGATCAGCATTCAGCAATGTCAATGATTAAAGTTCAAGTTACTGATTAGTTTATAAATGTGCTCTGTGAGTGTCGGGGAGGGAGATCTGTGGATGGCACTGTTTAGGGGAGGGGGATCTGTGGATGGCACTGTTTAGGGGAGGAGGATCTGTGGATGGCACTGTTTAGGGGAGGGGGATCTGTGGATGGCACTGTTTAGGGGAGGCAGATCTGTGGATGGCACTATTTAGGGGAGGGTGATCTGTGGATGGCACTATTTAGGGGAGGCAGATCTGTGGATGGCACTATTTAGGGGAGGGTGATCTGTGGATGGCACTGTTTAGGGGAGGGGGATCTGTGGATGGCACTGTTTAGGGGAGGGGGATCTGTGAATGGCACTGTTTAGGGGAGGGGGATCTGTGGATGGCACTGTTTAGGGGAGGGGGATCTGTGGATGGCACTGTTTAGGGGAGGGGGATCTGTGGATGGCACTGTTTAGGGGAGGGGGATCTGTGGATGGCACTGTTTAGGGGAGGAGGATCTGTGGATGGCACTGTTTAGGGGAGAGGGATCTGTGGATGGCACTATTTAGGGGAGGGGGATCTGTGGATGGCACTATTTAGGGGAGGGGGATCTGTGGATGGCACTATTTAGGGGAGGGGGATCTGTGGATGGCACTATTTAGGGGAGGGGGATCTGTGGATGGCACTGTTTAGGGGAGAGGGATCTGTGGATGGCACTATTTAGGGGAGGGAGATCTGTGGATGGCACTATTTAGGGGAGGGGGATCTGTGGATGGCACTGTTTAGGGGAGGGGGATCTGTGGATGGCACTATTTAGGGGAGGGGGATCTGTGGATGGCACTATTTAGGGGAGGGGGATCTGTGGATGGCACTGTTTAGGGGAGAGGGATCTGTGGATGGCACTATTTAGGGGAGGGAGATCTGTGGATGGCACTATTTAGGGGAGGGGGATCTGTGGATGGCACTGTTTAGGGGAGGGGGATCTGTGGATGGCACTGTTTAGGGGAGGGGGGCCATAAAATTATTTTTGCTATGGGGCCCATGCATTTCTAGCTACGCCCCTGTACAGAATGCTTAGTAAAATGTGGCTTGAGGGGTTAAAAAAATAAAATATAATTAACTCACCTCATCATCTTGTTCGCGCAGCCGATATGTCTTCTTTCTTGTTCTTTCAGGACCTGCAAAAGGACCTTTGATGACGTAATTGCACTCACCACGTGGTGAGCGTGGTGACGTCATCGCAGGTCCTGCTCAATGAAGATTATGTCATCAAAGGTCCTTTTGCAGGTCCTGAAAGAACAAGAAAGAAGACATATCGGCTGCGCGAAAAAGTGGATGAGGTGAGTTAATTTATTTTTTAACCCCTCAAGCAACATTTTAGTAAGCATTCTGTATTAAGAATGCTATTATTTTCCTTTATAACTATGTTATAAGGGAAAATAATAAAATATACAGAACACCTAACCCAAACCCGAACTTCAGTGAAAAAGTCTGGGTATCACATTCAGTTTTTTCTCATGCGCGTGCAAAATGTATTGCACTCACACGGAAAAAAAACTGAACATTGGAACACAATCGCAGTCAAAACTGACTGCAATTGCGTGCCTAACTCGCGCGGTTTTCCAGCAATGCACACGTGACGCATCTGGAGCAAATCCGGAACGCTCGTGTGAAAGACACCAGAGCACTTTGTTTCTTCCAACATTTCTGTAAGTCCATCTGGCTGGGGATCGGTTTGGGGGTGACCGGAGGATCCCCGGCTCGTTCCTGGGTGTTTTTGACCTTGTTATGGCGCTTTTAAGTCGCTTATTCGGCGGCCCTGAGGTGCACTGTGACGGAGCTGCAGATTTAAGCATCCATCACATCCAGCGACCAGGCTCCACCCCCCTAATGTTTTAGAGGGTCACCAGCAGGCCATCCATCATAATTTTTCAAGGGTGTGTATGATGCTCTCCTTTAAGTGTAATAAAGGGTGTATTGGAGTGCCAGTTCCTTCTAATTTTCGGAAGCCCTTTAACTTAATGCATAGGCTTTATGAGTGTAGTAGTCCCACTACCTAATCAATTGTACCACAATGTGAATGAGGCCCTCCTTTATGTGATATACAGGCTGTATCAGAGTGCCTCTTTCTTGTAATTTTTGGCAGCACTTGCACTTTACATACAAGTAAATATAGAAATGTTTCCTAACAATTTTTCCTCTAAAATCGATTTTATCTTCGGTTTTGTGCGTATTATTGTCAGTCTGTAAAAGTGGCGTACTACTCGGACAACATCGTTCCCAGCAACGACCTGGGAGTCCAAGATGCATCCAGACATCCTCCCCATGCTGTTACCGAACTATTTCAGTGGTGTTTCCATCAATTTCTGACCCTTTCCTATGAACCAGGCACCCTCCCCTCTTCAGAGCAGGGGGTGCTTGGTTTAATGCTCGGGTTCTCCCATTGACTTCCATTGTGAGCACCCGAGCATCCCGAGGTGTTCGACCCGAACACCCGAGCACTTTGGTGCTCGATCAACGCTAATGACTACAACCGCAGGTCCGGCCGCGCTGGGGGTGTTCTGAAGAAAAAGTCACCACGCGTGAACAACCCCTTTAACAGTGTAGGCATGCACCCGTATTATTGCACCTACGTCTAAAGAAGCGGAGGGTGGAATCGCTCTATACATTTTTAAGGGGTGTCCCAATTATATCAGTGCTTTCGTTGATAATAGGAAGTCCTCGTAAACGGCATCAGTGTCATCGACAAGTCAGAGTTTGTGCTGCTTCTGTCTTGCACTATATTCCCAGCAGTCTACTTAGGTAATTTAGTTAATGTGCTGCCGACTCCTGATGAAGTTTATCATTTTTGGGGGGAAGTTAATTATTTGTTAAATCTCATTACAACTCTGTCTGTGTTAAATAACTTATGCAAATGCCTTCAAGTAAAATCATTCAATTATTTACAATCGATAATTAGTTGAGTCATTTTAATTAAAGCAATTTAGTCATTTATGTCCCTGACAACATGGAGCAAGGGCCTCCTACCACTTTTGATATAGGACTGTTTTTTAAGAAACGTATGTATCGAATGATATATTTACCATGAATATTCCTCGTTTGGCCCCATACTGTGCAGTGACGAGGTCACAGTGGCACATTGTCACATTGCGCCATCAAGCGAAGGACATTACATTCCAGCGGCGCCCCGTTTTCTGATACGGAATGCAAAATGTCCTGTTTCTCTTCACACAGTCATAGAGTTGGGCCGATTTCCCACTTCAGTAAAGCGCTGATGCGTGCTGTCCATGTTCTCTGTGGACACAACACGGATCCACTGATCTTAGTGTTCATTCACACACCCTTACCGAACACGGATCCATTGGTTTTAGTGTTTATTTACACACCCCTGTTCTTCTACTGACAGTCGCTCAACAAATGAAACAGTGGATGTTAGCGCTACTTTGATCTATGATGCGGACCAAACATATCCATTGAAGTCTATGGGTTCGTGAAAACCTTTGACAGAAAATGGACCACCAATGTCCATGTTCTGTCAGTGTTTTTTTACTGACCATTGGTAGGAGATGCTCTAGAAATCCCTTTTCCAGAGTAACAGAGCACATGGAATACGGATGACACAAAGAAGGCAAAAGACAGACACACGGACAGACACAGGATCCTTCACGGATGAAACACTGACCGTCTTGTCATGACATGGAGGTGTGGAAGAGGCCTTCAAGGGATTATCATGTACTATCAAATTGATAGCATATCCCACTTGTAAAGGAGCCAGACCTTACAGACATTGATTAAGACCGGCATTTTAGACGCTTAATTAGTCTTAATAACTGCATATCTGGCGGTGGATCCGCCAAAGTTATGAAGAGACGCCGGCCTCCACATAACTTTGACGCATCCAGTACTAGTCTAAATGTAAGACAGCTTCCTCACTGTCTTACATTTAGACCATTTTCTACACCTAAAACAGGCATAGAAAGTGGTAAATGAGATGGGCCTACCGGCCCATACCCTTCCCCGCCATGCCTACTTTTTTAGACCTGGTGTGAGCAGGGAGAAGATGCAGATTGCGGCACAAAGGAACTTTGCGCCGCAATCTGCGCCAGAAATAAGTCGAATTTTGGCATATTTCTGTTTAATAAATGACCCCCAGTATCTTTTGGCTCTGAGCGATATGCATGGTTTCCCTTCACCAACCTCATCTGCCATCTAAAAAAATAAATAAAAAGTTTTAAAAAATTGTGACATGTCCTGCTGCATACCCAAATACTAATAGCACTGTTTCTACAGAAGAAATAACATGCGGTGGGACCCGCACCTATAAGACAATGGGGACATATCCTAGCGATATATATGCCCCCATTGTCCATGATGAGACAACCCCTTTAAAGAGGTTTTCCGAGATTTTAATACTAATTAATTGGTGGGGGTCCGACACCTAGGCCAACCACTGATCAGCTGTCAAAGCACTGATGCTCCTGTGAGTGCCATGGCCTTCTCTCAGCTGTACCTAGGCCCATGATGACACGTTCATCAGTCACATGGCCTAAGCAGGGTCCTCTCTCCTTCTGTACCAGTTTGTAATTCGTCAATTGTTCATGCTTATTGTACTTGTTTTTTGTTTTTTTTTTACTATGTGTGTAGACACTTATCATATGGAATGAATGGTGCTTTAAAATAACAATAATAATAATAGGCTCAGCTTAGCCCCATTAAAGTGAGTGGGGCTGAGTGTGATACCAAGCATAGCCACTATACAATGTACGGCGCTGTGCTTGGTGAGCTGTAAGAAGGCTGTGGTGCTCACAGGAGTGTCGGTGCCTTCTCAAACAGCTGATCGGCGGGGGTCCCTGGTGTCGGACCCCCACCGATCAGATACTGATGACCTATCCGGAGGGCAGGCCATCAATATTAAAATATTGTAAAACCCTTTTAACTTTTTTGAACCTCCCCCATACATGCCGGTTGCAGGTATTTAACCCCTCAGATGCTGTGGTCAAATGTGATCAGGGCATCTGAGAGTTCTAAAGCCGGAAGACGCATGCCTCCCGGTCTGAGCTGCCTTCTCCTGGCTGAAATCAGGGAAGCTGATCCATACTGGTAACAGGCCTGAGCCTGTACAAGGCTTCCAAGTCGATTACTAGTATATTCCAATGCAAAATAAAATCATCCCCCTAAATAAACAATTAAAAAATTAACTTAATGGGCATTGCCGAGTCCAAAGAAACGCCAATACTACTAAAATACAAAAATATTACTCCCATATGGTTAACAGCGTAACCGGAAAAAAAATCTAAATGGCCGATCTGCCTTTTTCGTCACTTCAAAAATAAAAACTGATCAAAAAGTCATGCACACTCCAAAATGGTACCAACTACAGAATTACTGAAAATACTTAAATATTACTTTATTATAAAAGTATTCCCAAATACTAACGAGCTGCCTCATCCTCCTCTCTGCTCCTCAGGGATTATGACCCTGAATACAGATAAGATCTTTAGCTGAATCTCTGTAGGAATGGAGTTCATGAGGAGACATGAAGTACAGACAGGACAGACAGGACAGACTGTGGTAATGGAGACTGCATACAAGAGCTGCTGCTCATTATCCACATCCCAACCTCCTCTCTGTACTTCATGTACTGCCATTGTCTTTTAGGCTTGTTTTATGGCATGTACCATTCACATGTTAAATTTATGCTACAGGTTGTCATGATTACAGCAACACCAAACTTATTTTGTTTTTTTGTGTTTGACTACTTTTGCTCATTTTTGCGGCGATACCAATTATGTGCACTTTTCTTTCATTCATTTCTTTCTTTTAATAACTTATTTTAACAGGGGAAATTGTGGCTTAAAATGTACAAAAAGTTAAATAAAAAGAAATATAAAAAAAAAAGAATCCAAAGGGGAAAACCCTTTGGATTCTTTTTTTTATATTTCTTTTTTTTTACTTTATGTACATTTTAAGCCCCCTTAAAATGTACATTGACCGTGTGATCAATTAAAGAGATTTTCCAGAGGAGAATTGTTGGTTTTGTTTCTTTGGATTTATTTTTTTTATATTTGTTTTAGTATTGAATATTGTAGATTTTTTTTTTACTTTAAAGGTCTTCTGTCACCCCACTAAAGTCTTTTGGGGGGGGGGGGCTTTTTATAATCCTTATACTGCTATATATTAATATATAATGCTATTACTCATTTTGGTTCAGTAGTTAATTCAAAAAACAGACTTTTATAATATGTAAATTAGCTGTCTACCAGCAAGTAGGGCGGCTACTTGCTGGTAGCAGCCGGATCCTCTTTTCATAAAGACGCCCCCTCCTCCCGTTGATTGGCAGGGAGAGCGAACGCGCTCGTCTTCTGGCTGGCCCTGTCTGCGTTCATAATCTGGCACCTGCGCCGTACCTGTCTTCAGTCGGCGCAGGCGCACTGAGAGGAGGACGCTCGCTCGGCCGCTCCATCCTCAATGCGCCTGCGCCGATGACATCACGTCTACACCCGGCTCCCTCCTCTCAGTGCGCCTGCACCGACTGAAGACAGGTACGGCGCATGCGCCAGATTTTGAACGCAGACAGGGCCAGCCAGAAGACGAGCGCGTTCGCTGGCCCTGTCAATCAACATGAGGAGGGGGCGTCTTTATGAAAGGAGGATCCAACTGCTACCAGCAAGTAGCCGCCCTACTTGCTGGTAGACAGGTAATTTACATATTATAAAAGTCCGTTTTTTTCATTAACTACTGAGCCAAAATGAGTAATAGCATTATATATTAATATATCGCAGTATAAGGATTATAAGAAGCCAAAAAAAAGACTAAGACTTTAGTGGGGTGACAGAAGACCTTTAACTTTTTAAAACATTTTAGGCTCACCCTAAGCACTTGACCATGTCATCAATTAAAAGGATTTCCCAGGGGATCTATTTATTCAAAAGGTAAAGATTTCTCCGGCTTGACATTACTTGGACAGCACGCTCAGCCAAACAGAGTGTCAGCTGTACTTTTAGGCTGACATCTGAGCCTGTGCCCCCATCATTCCTGCTGTGTACTTCTAGGGAGCTCTGCACAAGCATGTCAGTAAGAAAGGGGTTAAAGGGTTTCTCTAGGACTACAAAATTGATGGCATGTCCATAAGACAGACCATGAATATCACAGCCATGAATTTTTAGAAGTTGCTTTTTTTGTAGTTGTTTGGCTGTTCCCGATATTACCATTCATGTAAATGGGTCTAAGCCCCTTCAATCAGCTGATATATAGACAGCTTGCATCAGTGCAGTCCCGGAGGACCCCTTTAATACATTTTCCGGTGAATTTCACTTAAAGGGGTATTCCGGTCGCTTAAAATTATCCTCTATTCACAGATCAGTGGGGGTCCTACCGCTGGGAGCCCAACTGATTATGAGAACAGGGCCCCGTACCCCCTGCAACCCCCTGAAAAGAACAGAGCCACCAGTCACACATGTGGGCGGCCGCTCCATTCATTTCTATGGGTGTTCCCGAGATAGTCGAGTACAGAGCTCACCTATCTCCGGGACTCCCATAGAAATTAACGGAGCGGTCGTGTACATGTGTGACCGGCGGCTCTGTTGTTTTCAGGGGAGCTGCAGGGTCTACAGGGCCCCCATTTCTGTGATTGGTGGTGGTCCCAGCGATAGGACCCCCACCAATCTGTTACCCCATCCTGTGGATAGGGGATAACTAACCAACCGGAATACCCCTTTAATGAATTTTTTCCTGCTGTGACTGAGCTAATTCTGTACTTTTGTGTTTCATAAATGGTACTGCATTGATAGGACTGAGACATCTAGTGGCCAAGATAGAGAATGCAAGAAAAGTGTTTTATATTTAGAGTTTGTAGCTTTCAAGTGGGTAGCAGTCAACATTAAAGGGGTTGTCTGGCTTACCAGTCGACCAACCCAATCATCAGAACCTGTGCATGATTTAAAAAAAAACTTAAAAAACTCACCTCTCCGCAGTCCCACCAATCCCACACCACGACTCTAGTCCTGTCCTCTTCGGGTTCTCACTGGACCGTATTTAGGGTTGCCACCCAGCTGGTATCCCACCGACTAAGCCAGTAACTCAGTGCTCCTGACGGTGTCATTACTTATTGCTGTTTTTTTTTTCCTGTATGAAAAGAAAGTAGTAGGGGGCACTCAACTAGCCGGAGCCAGACGGACACAAATTGAATAAAGAACGTAGAATTTATTTCCCAAATAAGTAAGATGCTAGGAGAGTGTTGCCAACTCTATAGCAAAAAAAAAAAGGTGGGTCCACTTTCAAAACAGAAAATAAAACATCAAATAGAATGCACATAAAAATACATATGAAAATGTCACCAGTGAGATCAGCCACGAATGTTTGCTATATAACCCTGCTTTATACTGAACAGAGGGTGGGGCAGTGAGATATCCAAAAAAGGTACCTGGGGAACCTGCTTTAATAGTAGATGAGAGTCAGCAGTCCCAGGTATAGGAGGATAAAAGGATAAAAAGGCCTTGATTACCTATTCGCTCCAATATGCATGGATGGTAGCAATGTGGATTATAGATATGGGGTAGGTGTATAATGTGGGCTGCAGCTTGTACCAACAACGGTGCAGCATATTGTTTTAACAGCGGTATTTCATGGAAGTGTACATTATATATACAGCTAGGGTAGAGGAATGATTCATTGATATCGCCATTCATAAGTAACTTTACCCCTTCTGAAGACCCTCTGTGTCGGGTAGTGGTTCACTGGAGGTTCTGGTTGGCGTGCGATGTCTCTCCCGCTGTGTCTCTAGGACCTTCCGCGCTGTTCCACGTGATCGTATCAGATCATGTGATCGGAGTGAGTCCACGTGATATACGCCTTTGTTAGCTTGCAAGCTCAAAAAAATTAAGGAAAAAAACATTGCTTAGATCCAAAGGCTCAATTGGACAGAATCCATCAAATGAAACGTGGTAGTGGCTGCTGATACCATACGCGTTTCGGGGCTAAAGCTTGCCCCTTCCTCAGTGGTCAGCAGCATAGTACCATCTGTGTCTTTTTGTAGAGGACTCAATCTTGAAGGGAGGTGTCCATTTAGAGGAGAACGTTTCGGAAAACCTGGACTGGCTGATTCTCAGAACGGCATCCCCAAAATGTATTGGGGCTAAATCAGACCATCATCGATTGAATCTCATATATCAAAATGGATCGAAATAAAAACAAGAATAAAAATAAAAGGACTATGTAATGTGTATCAGATACATACAGAAAAGTATATACATACATAAAAATACATAAAACTACATAAAACAGAAGATGTGACGGAGAACCGCAGATGCAATTAAAATGTATCTATATCACGTTTCTTTCATTTTCCATAGTATAACTAATATTGAATCTTATCTAAAAGTTGCTCCTTCACTAGTCTGAATAAATGTGAATACAGTGTGGGGGGACCATACAAATAATCAATGTCCAAAAAACGCATGTATAGCATCAGTGCGGTTTTGATGCGTTTCATGTGCGTTTCCCTCACACTCATGTAGTTTCTTCTTGTCTGAAAGTGACTGCTTCACTAGTGAATACAGTGTGGGGGGAATATAAAGCAACAGTGCGGTTCTGGTGCGTTTCATGTGCGTTTCCCTCACACTCATTATCTTGGAGAGAGCCCTAGTGTTCCTTGCTTGAAATCTCTGCTTCACTCAAATATGGTGTAAATGTAATATAACAGTATAACAAATATCAAGATGAAATGTATAAATGTATTGTAGAGGTATCATTGTGGGAACTTGAATGGAGATAAGGGGTGGTGGCCGGGCGGGCGGGAGGGGGAGATTAAGGTGCTGGTAACACAGCCGGACACTCAATTTCCCGTTACCACCCGACATCCACCCCAGATGGGCTTACAGAAAACCAAAGAATTCAAATTAGGTGTTTAAACCTGATGGGATAATGGTATTAAATTCAAAGATCCTCCTTGATTCAGTTCGCGACATATTCGCGATATGATTACTGCCTCTCCATGGCTTTTTTACTTTTTCAAAAGCCACGAACTTTAACAAGGAGGGATCACTATTGTGAAAGTTTTTAAAATGATTCGACACTGAATGAGATTCACAACCTTTTTTGATATTGGCTATATGTTCTGCAACTCGTATTTTTAAAGATCTCTTTGTCCTGCCTATACACTGTTCATAGCAAGGGCATTCAAAGAGATAGATCACATCCATTGAGTCACATGTCAGGCCATCTTTTATCGTGAATTTGAAAGAGTTTTGGGTCGACTGGATATGTGTGTTTTTTTTGGGGAAAAGATGTGGTTTGGCAATTTCGGCATCTGCCACATCTGAAGAAACCTTTAAAACTAAGCTATTTTGAATCATTACACGTGGTCCTATTGTTAACCGTGGGTGCCACTTTTAGGCCTAGGCTGGGTGCCCTGGTGTAGACTATCTGTGGATCTATTAGTATGACTCCAATGGTTTTGTCACCTAAAAGGTGATGTCAATGCTTCCTGATAATTTTATCTACTGATTTAAAATGAGCGTTGAACGGTAGAATGACACGGCAGGTCTCATTCTGGGATAGCATTTGTTCTTTTTCCTGATTTGGTGTAAATAAACTTTCTCTATTCATAGCCATAACCTTGTTTAGGGATCTATCACCTTATCGGGATATATGTTTCATCACAAACTGTTGTCTCAATTCCATAGCTTCATGATCAAACTGGGTTGTGTCTGAGACAATTTCTCTTGAGTCTCCTAAACTGACTGGTAGGGATGTTTAGGAGCCACATAGGGTGGTGGCATCTTGTATATGGAATGTAACTGTTGCACATAACAGTTTTAGGATATGTACTACATACTAATCTATTGTTATCCGTAGTTATTAATAAATCAAGATACTCTATCTGGGTCTTGCTGGTAGAACTTGTGAAATGTAGGTTCCTGTCAAATACATTTTTATCACCTAAAAATTCCTCTACAGAAAGGTCTGAATTTTTCCAAATGAAAATAACATCATCGATGTAGCGTCTCCATGGCACCAGATCTGTCCCCAGCCTGGGCAGGATGTGGTCCTCCTCCCATTGGGCCATGAAGAGATTGGCGTAGCTGGGGGCAAATCTGGTGCCCATGGCTGTCCCTTGGTTTTGCACAAAAAATTCCGAACCAAATGAGAAGTATTTGTGGGCGAGGATATAGTTGACTCCTAATAGGAAGGAGATTTGATCTCTTTCTAAAGCTTCTATGCCCTGTGCATGTTCAATACTTGTATATAGGGCGGTAACGTCTATGGTACCCAAAACCCAGCTCTTCTCGAAAGTGATGTCTTCAAGTATTGTGATGATGTCCATGGTGTTTTTTATAAAGGATTTAATTTTCTTTACTGAGGGTTGCAGGAGTTTGTCAATATATTGTGATAAGTTGGAAGAAATAGAGCCTATGCCTGATATAATTGGCCTCCCTGGTGGGTTGGTTTTGTGAATTTTTGGGATGCAGTAAAAAACTGGTATGCGCTTTTGAGTTTCAGTTATATATCTAAATTCATTATCTGACAGTATCCCTCTATCATGACCCCTTTTACAAAGAACGGTAAGTTGCTGATGGTATTCATGTGTGGGGTCAGATGGTAATTTGTTATATGTGGCTATATCTATAAGTTGTCTCCTGCACTCGTGGAAGGTCCTAGAGACACAGCGGGAGAGACATCGCACGCCAACCAGAACCTCCAGTGAACCACTACCCGACACAGAGGGTCTTCAGGAGGGGTAAAGTTACTTATGAATGGCGATATCAATGAATCATTACTCTACCCTAGCTGTATATCTAATGTACACTTCCATGAAATACCGCTGTTGAAACAATATGCTGCACCGTTGTTGGTACAAGCTGCAGCCCACATTATACACCTACCCCATATCTATAATCCACATTGCTACCATCCATGCATATTGGAGCGAATAGGTAATCAAGGCCTTTTTATCCTCTTATCCTCCTATACCTGGGACTACTGACTCTCATCTACTATTAAAGCAGGTTCCCCAGGTACCTTTTTTAGATATCTCACTGCCCCACCCTCTGTATAAAGCAGGGTTATATAGCAAACACTCGCGGTTGATCTCACTGGTGACATTTTCATATGTATTTTTATGTGCATTCTATTTGATGTATTATTTTCTGTTTTTAAGGTGGACCCACCATTTTTATTGCTATAGAGTTGGCAACACTCTCCTAGCATCTTACTTATTTGTTAAATAAATTCTATGTTCTATATTCAATTTGAGTCCATCTGGCTCCGGCTAGTTGAGTGCCCCCTACTACTTTATTTTAATACATTTTGTCTCCCTAATGCAACCAGGGGTAGGTCGCAAGGGCTGTGCACCGCACCATCGCTGATAAGAGGTCATGAGCCGCTTATATACATTCACTCCCTTTTTCTTTGTTTTTTTGCTATATGGACCTTTACTAATGAGCGTTTCCATTGTGGCTCGCTTATTAGTACAGCTTTTAACTCCCCCACTTGTTTTAAAAAAAAAAAAAACTCACCTCCTCAATTTGATCACGTCACTGTGAACACTCGCTGCTCTCAGGACAGGAAAAAACTTCCGTGTCCAGGTTTAAAGGGGTTGTCCAGCTTTGAAACAGGTCCCACAGCTTAGGGGACACGTCACCGCTGCAGCCAGTCATTGGCTACAATGGCTTACATGACGCCAGTCAACTCTGGAAGGTGGAAGTTGACAAGCAGGGAGCCAGTACCTGGTGAACTAAAGGAGCTAGACCCAAGTGGCAGGGGGCAGATAAGTATGCTTCCCTTCACAGATCACGTGAGGAGGGTGGCTGCTGAAAATTGTTTTAAGGATGGAGAATCCCTGGTAAATTCAGAACTTTTTCTGCATCAGAAGCGCTCTGGACCACCTCTTCTGGACATGTTAACTCATTCAATCCTGATGACTTGCATCTCCATGATGTACTTCTGGAAAGTGTTTGGATGCCCCTGACAAGGAGCATTTATCTAATGTAGTGCTGGGTTGAGAACCACCAATATGTTTCTTATTTTCAGCTTGTGGCTATTACACCAAACATACTGGAGTGTGCTCCAGTTGGTAAACTAGGCGACTAGTGTTCTCTGGAATTTACATATTTATGACCTATCCTCAGGATAGGCAACAGAAAGACCGGCACTCACTTGTAGTTTCCTTACATGAATCATGTATTGCCACATATTTATGTGAAACGTTTCAGAACCAGTTTTCCGTCTGAGGAAGGATCAGGCTTGTGCCGAAACGAGTCATAAAAATATTGGCAATAAACGACAAGTGAGTGCCGGTCTTTCTATCGCCTGTCTGTATGGGACATCTTCCCTAGGACACGTGAACCACGCCACTTCTACCGGGGGGCCCACTGATATACATAAAAACTATCCTCAGAATAGGTCACCAATACGAAATCATCAGGGGTCCGAATCCCGACACGCCTGCCGATAGGCTGTTTGAGCTTACCCCCATGCCAATTTCTTAACCTAACCCTTTTGCCACATTTAAAGCGCTCATTGCTCATGGCCCTTCTGCTGCTCCCCTCTTGCCCCTAGCTGGTGCTGCCTGAGGCGATCGCCTCACCTGGCCTCATTGGTGCTACACCGCTGATGAGGATGCTGGGTATCGGACCCCCACTGATCAAATATTTATGACCTATCAATAGGATAGTTAAACCTATAACATATGCACATTAGAGAATTATCAGCCAAACCTCCAATTTTCTGAGGAACTAGCCAACAGATGATGTGGGTCTGGCAGCGGCTTTCTCCTCTCTCCCCACTGAAAGCACAGCTCAGCCGAACCTATCATGTATGTAGGGTCGAGAGAAGTAACTGTCGGCTATTGAAGGTGTATGGGAGCCTTTAGGTTTGGTAATGGATTCTGCCCTCATAAGGATTCTCTGTGTATCTCACTGCCACCTATCAACAATTTTGCATTCTTTCTCATAAGCCGTCTAAGTTGAGCTGACCTTGTGTACTCTTACATATTGCCAGGTCCTTTGTTTTGTGAGATGGGTGGCATCTATCACCATGACTGATAGTACTGCCACTTGTAGGTTATAGACGTTGATTTCTTGCCCGAGGTTCCATCTCCCTTCAAAAATACATCAAGCGAAGGAGTACTTTTTGGAAATCCATGGTGAATCTGAAAATTGTTCTGACTTTCATCTGTCTTCAGTCTTGTGTTCACATATTTGCCCATCTAACGACCCTATCACTTGATGGTACTGTGGCATAAATCTGTGGCCGTATGGGATAAATATTTTTATATTATGCACATTTTGACACGTGGTGATGCCTATAATCAATTTTTTTGATAGTTTTTATTTTTATTCTGGGCAAATGGCGGGGGGGGGGGGGGATTTGAATTTTCATATTTTTTTTATGTTTAAAAACTTTTTATATATTTTTTTACTTTGTTTTAAACACCCAAGGGCCTAACAACATGCAATCGTCCGTACAGTATTAGAATGTATTGGCTCTGATGAGCAAAAGTTATTGCTTTGCGAAGTCTCGCGAGGCTTCGTGCAATAACTTCATAAATTAATTTGTACTGTAAAAAAAAAAAACATTTCCCAAATTTGGGTTCGGTGCCAAGGTACCACTTGGAAAATACCCGAGTTCGGGTATTTTGTTTTTTTACAGTACAACTTAATTTATGAAGTTATTGCGCGAAGCATCGCGAGACTTTGCAAAGCAATGCATTCTAATACTCCGTACAGTATTAGAACAAAGTTTTATGCAAATTGACTTTGGATGTATCATCTGAAGTCGATTCGCTCATCCCTAGTCCTGACAATGGGTCAGAAAATATTGTATCCTGCGGTGATTGTATCTTGAAGGATCACAGTATTCCAATTTATTGCTGCCACCTGCAGGCCTACATTGGAATATACATGTGAAAGGCCTGATGGTCTCCAGCAGGCTCTGGCCTTTAACAACAAATGAACATCTGTCTCGTCCACCACGTGGGGGAGCAGTTCCAGGCCTGGAAGAGCGGCGCTTCTGGGTTTTCAGCTCTCAGATGTCATGGCCACATCTGACTATGGCATCTGAGGGGTTAAACATCTGCAATCAGCGTTATCGTTGATTGCAGACATTAGCCCCGGGTGTCTGCTGTTAAAACAGCAGAAACCAGGTGGCTATGGGGCCCACCAGATGTGTGTCTTTGTGTGTTTTCAGAAGTGCGTGAAAGATGGGACGTACCAGATATAACACCAATAAATATTCTAGGGCACTTCTTTCAGAGCATGCGTTGTCAGACGTAACAACCTGATCTCAATAAAATCTCTTCCCATACACATTTCCATTGCAGGGACTCTTGATCAGATTGGGTAAAACTTAGAGTTCGGTATTTGCCCTCTGTTACCAGTAGTGGACAGAATGAGAGAATCATTCTCCTCCTGTAAGTCCATCGCTGTCACAAGAGGGTGTTCTTGGTCAGCATGTAGAGCAAATATTGGGGTAAATGGGACAGAATTATGGGGTACATACCTTACACTGCATTTACTAAGGATTTTGGACACGTTTTCAGTTGTCAAGGGGGTGGGACTTGGTGGAAAGTTGGTGCGTTGTAGCAGGAAATTCCAAAATTCTGGCACAAAGCAAGCAAACAGATATTCTCTCTTTGCTCCCCATTAAAAACCCTGAGATTCTCAGCCAAGCTGGGAGTGTATATATGTGGGGTAGTTGGGAGAGATCTGCCAGTCAAACAATATATGTGTATGGGGGAGTCTGGAGAGATCGCTGCTGGATAATAGCATGTATATGTTATGGGGGATCTGTGGATGACATTGTTATGGGGAACTGTGGATGACACTGTTATGGAGGATCTGTGGATGACACTTATGGGGGATATGTGGATGACAATGTTATGGGGGATCTGTGGATGACACTGTTATGGGGGATATGTGGATGACAATGTTATGGGGGATCTGTAGATGACACACTGTTAAAGGGGATCTGTGGATGACACACTGTTATGGGGATCTGTGGATGACACTGTTATGGGGATCTGTTGATGACACTGTTATGGGGGATATGCGGATGAAACTGTTACGGGGATCTGTAGATGACACACTGTTATGGGGGATCTATTGATGACACACTGTTATGGGGGATCTATTGATGACACACTGTTATGGGGGATCTGTTGAAGACACTGTTATGGGGATCTGTGGATGACACACTGTCATGGGGGATATGTGAATGACACTGTTATGCGGGATCTGTAGATGACACACTGTTATGGGGGATCTGTAGATAACACATTGATATGGGGGATCTGTGGATTACACATTGATATGGGGGATCTGTGGATTACACACTGTTATGGGGGATCTATGGATGACAAACTTATGGGGGATCTATGGATGACACTGTTATGGGGGGATCTGTGGATGACACTGTTATGGGGGATCTGTGGATGACACTGTTATGGGGGATCTGTGGATGACACTGTCATGGGGGATCTGTGGATGACACTGTCATGGGTGGATTTGTGGATGACAGCTGTTATGAGGGATCTGTGGATGACATTTGTATGGGGGATATGTAGATGACACACTGTTATGGGGATCTGTGAATGACACACTGTTATAGAGGATCTGTGGTTGACACACTATTATGGGGATATGTGATAGACACTGCTATGGGGATCTGTGAATGACACTTTTATGGGGGATCTGTGGATGACACACTGTTATGGTGGATCTGTGGATGACACTGTTATGGGGGATCTGTGGATGACACTGTTATGGGGATCTGTGGATGACACACCGTTATGGGGTATCTGAAGATGACACACTTATGGGGGATCTGTGGATGACACACTGTTATGGGGGATCTGTGGATGACACACTGTTATGAGGGACTTGTGGATGACACTGTTATGGGGGATCTGTGGATGAAACTGTTATGGGGACATGTGGATGAGACTGTTATGGGCGATCTGTGGATGACACACTGTTATAGGGGATCTGTGGTTGACACACTATTATGGGGATATGTGAAGGACGATGTTATGGGGATCTGTAAATGACACTGTTATGGGGGATCTGTGGATGACACACTGTTATGGGGGATCTGTGGATGACACACTGTTATGGGGGATCTGTGGATGACACACTGTTATGGGGGATCTGTGGATGACACACTGTTATGGGGGATCTGTGGATGACAGTCGGTTATGGGGGATCTGTGTGTGGCAGGTGCAGCACTATAAAGTGCCTTTTGCGCTGTGGCATTAGAAGAATTTTGATATCTCTGACTTTTAGTCTAACCAGACTGTCTATTACTCTGTAATTCCTCTAGTGCCGTTCTATGGAAACAGTAGGTTTAAAGAGCACACCAAATGCTTCAAATAACTTCTTTATTAACTTCAACTTTTCTTCATATAACACTGCCGCCTCCGCAGCAGATAGTCCATGTACAAAACACGTGTTGCAAAGATATCACAAAATGGCAGTATGCACAACTGTTCAATCTTGTCATTCAACATAAAATGGTGGCTATATTTCTCTTCTTGAGTATCTGCACTCTCACTTTAAGTTATTTAAGCACTTTATGATCTCTCTGAGAGGTATATCTGAAGTCTAACTAATAGTTCTACTTGCTCAACTTGGTTTGCAGTTTGCAATTGCTTATGATCAGGTATGAGCAGTTCGCAGTTTGTATGGAATCTGGTTTGTATGCTTGCAATTTGTAGCTTTCAATTGTATGTTTGCAATTGAATTTGGTGGAACTGTAAGTAAACACTATATATCTAGTTCAGTATACAGTTCTCTACTAATGTCTCTTCAGCTCCTGTCTCTGGTGAATAAAGATTCTAGCAGCAGGAGCTGGAGGAATTCCCAGACAGGCTGTGTGTGAGGCTGGCTGTGATTGGTGAAAACTCTTGCTGTGTGAGAAGCTGGCTCTGATTGGTCTAGACCTCTGCCCAGCAACAGCAGACACTATACTTTCTGTTGTTTCTGCTGTGTCACTGAGCTTACCTTACATTACAAAATGAATCTTAAAGGCATATTATCATTTTCTGCTTCTGTGAACTACAAAATATAACAGTTATATGACATCCAAAACATGATATCACAGTAAATAACTCTGCTTTTGTCTTTAACACATAAACATAGGAACTGTATTAAGGTTATTAGCAGGATTAGCTAGTATACACATATAAGGCTATACTAGCAACCTAGGACAGGTCTTAGCTGGCCAGCTACACTCCCACCAAAATTACCTATAATTCTATGTTCTTAGTGGTAGGACTTGAACATGAATTTGAGGAATTTTCCATCAGGTTCTCAACTTCCAAGTGTCTTTTATCACTCTCAAGTAGAACAACTAACTTCTGTATAGGACGTTCCAACTTGAGTGGAGTAGTGAGACATTTTCCTTTTTTGTCAAGTTTTCAGTCTCCTATTTGTAACAACACTCTTCTTACTAGTTTGTCTTCATCCTTTTGAACTTCTAGAACTTTGGCCAATTTCCATTGACTTCTAGGTAAATCTTCTTCTTTACTAACACTATGTCACCAACTTGGACATTTCTTCTAGGTGTTTGCCATTTACTTCTTAGCATAAGATTGGCTAAGTACTCTTTCTCCATCTATTCCAAAACTGTTCTGATAAGATATTGAACTCTTCGCCATCTCCTTTTAGCATATAAATCCTCTTTGGTGAACTTGCCAGGCGGTGGCTGTATGTAATCCGACTTAAGGTGAAGTAGATGGTTGGGTGTTAAAGGGTCCAAACTTGTTGGATCGTTGATGTTATTAACTGTAAGTGGACGACTGTTAACAATAGACATTACTTCATAGAATAGGGTCCTAAGTGAAGCATCATCTATTCTTCCGGCGTTCTTTTTCAACACTGAACTTAACACATTTCTCACAGTTCTGATTTGTCTTTCCCAAACTCCTCCTGTATGGCTTGCATGTGGAGCATTCATATGAAAATCACACTGTTTCTCTAACAAATACTCAGTTACTTTTTCTTTATCAATCTCTTTTAGAGCTTTCTTCAATTCATTCTTTGCTCTGACAAAATTAGATCCTTGGTCAGATCTAAGCTCTCTGACAGTATCTCTAATGGCTATGAAACATCTTAAGGCATTGATGAATGCGTCAGTTGACATATCTTCTAACATTTCCAGGTGAATTGCTCTGGAGCTTAGACATGTAAATATTAGTCCATATCTCTTGTACTCCTTGCGGTTCTGTTTGGTGATGAATGGGCCAAAACAATCCATTCCGCTATAAAGAAATGGTGGTGATGGGTTTACATGATCTGCCAGTAAATCTGCCATTCTTTGTTCTTCTGTAGGTCTACGTGCCTTTCTGCAGACTACACATTTACTTATATACTTTGCTATGACTTTGACTTCCTTTCACAATCCAGTAACCACCTTCTCTCAAACAGCTTTGGGTAAAGCTTCTTCCTTGATGCAAGGATATTGTTGTGGTAGTGATCAATAATCAATCTTGTGAAGGTAGAGTTTTTGAGTAGAATTGCTGGATGCTTCACTCTGCTAGGTAACAATGCATTTTCCAGTCTCCCTCCCACCTTCAGTATACCATCCTGCAGAACAAGATTAAGCTTGTACAATGGGTGGTTGTTTGGAAGCCTTTAGGTCCTTGACTAAGTCTCTTTAACTCTTCACTGTAGAATCTCTGTTGAATGAATATTATGACTGTTTCTTCAGCTTTCATTCTTTCTTCTACATTCAACAATTCTTCTTTCTGATTCCCTTTGCCAAACGTTGAATTCGAGCTACTACGTTTATGACTGTATTCCATTTTGAACATCTGGCTAGTCTTTCAAGTATGTCATCTTGACACTTGGCAGCAGTGCTCAATGTTTGTACAACTTTTACTTCTGGATCACCCATAGACAATTCTGTGTAACCTTTACTGGACGTGATTTCCTTTTCCCAAAGGAACTCTGGACCGGTGAACCAGTTTGAATTTTTCAATTCTGTTACATTCAGGCCTCTTGAAGCATGATCTGCTGGGTTATGCTTTGTGTCAATGTGATGCCAATGTTCCGGATTTGTTATTTCCAAATTTTCTCAACTCTGTTGGCGACAAAGATATGGAATCTTCGAGCTTCGTTTATTATGTATCCTAGCACAACTTGTGAGTCTATCCAAAACTATTCTTCATCTATTTCCAATTCCAATTCTTCTCTCAGAAACTTGCTTACTGATGCTGAAACTACAGGCTGTTGTCAGTTCAAGTCTTGGTATTGTCTGAATACTGGTAGGTGCAACTCTGGCCTTCCCCATAACCAGGGCACAGTGTATCTTTTCTTCTCCTAGCACTCTGATGTAGGAGCACTGACCATAACCATAACTACTGGCATCTGAAAAGTGATTAAGTTCTATTTTCTTGTACTTTCCGACATCATGAGGTACAAAACATCTGGGTATCCGAACGTCTCTCAAGTTTTGCAAGTCTCTTATCCAACTCTTCCACCTTGGTCTCAAATTTTCAGGTATGGGCTCATCCCATCCCAACTTCTGTCTGCATAATTCTTGTAGTATTTATTTTGCTCTGAGGATTACTGGGGCCAAGAATCCCAATGGATCAAATATAGAAGCCACTGCGGAAAGAATGGTTCGTCTAGTTGCAACTTTCTCTTCAATAGATACTTCAAAGAAGAACTTGTCGTTCTCTACATTCCATCCCAATCCAAGTACGTTCTGAACTGGAAGATGATCATAATTGAGATCTACATTCTTCATTGTTGCTGCACGTTCAGAGTCACTGATGGATTCCAGTACCTCTCTGTTGTTTGAGATGAATTTGTGAAGGCGCAGGTTTCCTCTTGCGCATAACTCTTGGCTTTCTTTCACTAGTTTGATTGCAGATTCTGTAGACTCTAGACTTATGAGACCATCATCTACATAAAAGTTTTTCTTCAGAAAATTTGCTGCTGATGGCAATCCTTTTCATTCTGATTAGCCAGGTACTTCATACCATAATTGGCGCAACCTGGAGATGATGCTGCTCCAAACAAGTGTACTTTCATTCTGTATTCTGCTGGCTCTGTATCTGTATCTCCATCCTACCACCATAGAAACCTCAGGAAGTCTTTATCTTCATTCTTCACATGAAACTGGTGGAACATCTTTTCAACATCACACATGACCATTACGGGATACTTTCTGAATCTACAGAGTACTCCAGGCAGAGTGTTTGTAAGATCTGGCCCTTTTAATAGATGATCATTCAATGCAACACCATTGTACTTTGCTGTGCGATCAAATACTACTCTAATCTTATCTGGTTTCTTTGAGTGGTAAACACCAATATGTGGGATGTACCACACTTCTCCTTCTTTAGGCTGATTATTAACTTTCTCTGCATGTCCTTCTTCAAGGATGCTTTCCATGAATTTCAAATAATAATTCTTGAGTTTGGGATCTCTTCCCAACCTTTTCTTCAAACATTTCAATCTTGCTAGGGCAAGATTTCTGTTATTTGGCAGACGAGGTCGCTCTCTAAAGGGTAAGGGCATTTCAAGAGGACCTTGTTGATTCTGCTGAATATTTTCTTCTAGAGTGTGTATGAACTTTATGTCTTCTTGGGATACACTCTTTTCTTTAGAACTTATATCTGCAAAGTCGGATTCAAGGATCTTGTTTACTTTTCCTGGACTTACAGTTGGTAACTTTTAGACAGATATTCAATTACACAATCCTGTCACCTGTCTTGAGTTTGCGATCTGTTTTCCTCCAACAACACCCCATCCTAGATCAGTTTGAACAGCGTAGCTTTCACCCTTTCCTCCTGTGATTACCTTTCGTGGTACCAAGGCTTCGGGACGTAGCCTATCTATTGAGCTGGTAAATAGAGGGAATAAGAGTGTTATTATAGCACTTATTGGAAGTATGGACGCATATCATTAAAGGCAGTAACATAGGTGAAGCAACCTGTGTCCACATTGCCTAAATCCCAGCTACACCTGTAATTTTAAAATAGGATTTTCTTTTCTTTTCTTCCCGATTTATTTTTAATAGAAAAAATAATAAATGTTATGTTTTAAACGACCACAAACGGGAAACTTGTAGCCTCTGGCTAACTGAATTATATTTATTACTATTTCTCGGGTCCAAAGGGTCCTTGCAGGAAACTGATTATATAGAGAGGCTAACCCCCTCCAAACCCAGACCCACACACGGTGAAGGAGTTAGGTCTCCAATTCACTGCTAGACATTTCTCCAACATAAACTCTTAGGGATGAAATAGATCCCGTAAAGCGATCTAAGCGAGTCAAGTGAATTAACATTGACGCATAGCAGTGTATAGCTCGACAAGAGGAGAGGAAAAAGATTCAAAGCTTCTCTAAAAAACATATATATATATATATATATATATATATATAACAATAATATATATATATAACAATAATAACAATAATAAAATAAATATATATATATAAAAAAAAGCGTGTCAGATGACCTGGGATGGCAGGTTTCCTCAAACAAAAATTGAGTCTAGAGAATCTCACTATTGAAGCAAGCCAGGTCTTCTCGAATGTACATATACCCCTGGGCCAGACAGATATAAATATTGCTTTCAGGAACCTAAATAAAACTTATACCCAACATGTGCGCTCCTGGTGGGAGATAGCTAGCCTGGAGACATATATACAACAAGGGATGGTATATAGAGGCCTGCGTATCCCCCTAAGACCAAACGTACACCTGGAGGATACCCAATTTACAAAGGGCTGGGAAGGCCTATTGACAGAGTGTTCACTGAGACTGCTGAAATATCTAGCAGAATATGAAAAAGAGTTTTTCAAGAAAGTAGACCAACAATTAGAAAAGGAGATTAGGGAAATACAGGAATTCAGCCAACATCCAGAATTCCCTGACTTTGAACAAAAAATAAAGAAAAACATAGATACATTACAAAACGAAAGAAAAGAGAGGAAACATGGGAAATATATGAGAGACCGTACCGATTTTGAAAGTGATAGAGTGTACCTCTGGAGGAATAGAGCTAATAATAGGAACCCACAGAGGAGATACAGAGTCAGATACTGAGACCTCAGGTACAGAAGGATCAGGCTATAGCTCTACAGGGCAGGGGAATTACCCTAAGGGGACAAAACGTAAAACTAAAAAGAGACAGTACCCCCCAAAGAAATCCTCTCTAGAGAGACGTGAATCTCTTCGAACATGCCAGAGAGGAACAGCATCAGTACCAAATACATCAGATCACAATACAATCACGGGAAAGACTCCTACTCAATCCAGTATTTCTTCATCTATACAGCCTTTCTCATTTCGTCCACCTCAAGGGGGGAATATAGGCTTGGGCCTATCAATGTTTCAACCTTCAACAACACAACCCCCTGTTTCACTACATTCGACTCAGGCAATTATGAGTTCAGGGGAAAAGATCACTCCAATTGCCCCCCTTTTTTTAGGACAGGTAGGGGTTCATTTGAGGGACCGGGAAGGATGGGGCTACAGCAAATAAATGCTGAAATTACATGTTATGACAATCTAGCTCAAGATGACAAACAAATTATAAATTTGTCAACACATGTAATAACACCAGCACAGAGGACTCTTTTAAGTAAAGGCCTTACCTTTTTGCCGGTGCCACAGTGTGATAAGTTCCTGTGGATCAAGGACATCAACCTCTTTGCACGTAAATTGGCCCTACATAAAATACACAAACAAGAAGAACATGATGCAAGAAAACTATATGAGAACGAAAGAAGATGTGTGGCAATTTTGGAGGAATTACAGCAGGAAAGTGAAGGTTATCAGATTACACCTGACCCTCCATTCTCTACACTTAGACCTAAATCTAGGATCACTCCACAATTTACTCAGTTTCAGGAAATAGAGACCTTTGTTCATCTGGTCACACATGATATCAAATCATTAAAAATGAGGAAAGACCATTTGGAATCCAATTTGAGCATCCAGGAACAGGAAGCTTTAGAGTCCCTAAAAAATAATGATAACATCATAATAAAACCGAGTGACAAAGGTGGCAATATAGTCATTCAAGATAAAAAGGACTATGTTGACATGGTGCTGAGACTATTGAGAGATAAAAAAAAACATATAGGCCCCTACCTAATGACCCGACAAAGGAATACCTGAGTGAACTCAAAGATCTACTATATGAGGCTCTCCGGGAAAATATAATAACGAAAGATGAATATCAATACCTATACAATAAGAATCCCATGATATCTACCTTTTATGCCTTACCAAAGGTACACAAGGGCAAGAGACCAATTCCGGGGAGACCCATAGTCTCGGGAAATGATAATCTAACACAGGCCATAAGTGAATATGTCGACCAAATATTAAGACCCTTTGTGACCACACTTCCCTCATATATTAGGGACACCAAAGACCTTCTTCTTAAAATAAACGATATCACTTTGACACCTCATACCACTTTAGCTAGTCTGGATGTAGAATCACTCTACAGTAATATCCAGCACACTTTAGGGATCAACACGGTAGAATATTATCTAAACACTAGAAGCCAAAATTTCAAGAAGCACAATAATTTTGTTTTGTTACTACTTATGTTTGTTTTAGATCACAATTATTTTGTCTTTCAGGGACAATTCTACAAGCAAATTAACGGTACTGCGATGGGGACGTCATGTGCCCCAACGTATGCTAATTTGTTTTTAGGGTGGTGGGAAAATAGTCACGTTTTTACGGAGGGAATGTCGTCATATGTCTGCCACATTATATTCTGGGGCAGATATATTGACGACATTCTCATCCTTTGGGATGGGAGTCACACATTGTTTCATGAATTCACTCAGGCACTGAACAATAATGATATCGGCATGAAATACACTTATGAAATACATGATAAGGAGATAGTGTTTTTGGATTTGAAAATCAAGAAAACAGAAAGTGGTCACTTGACAACAGAGGTGTACCGTAAACCCACGTCGACAAATAGTTACCTACACTGGGACAGCTGGCATCCACCTCCCCTGAAAAGGGGTATCCCTGTAGGCCAATATCTGAGGGCACGTCAGAATTGCTCGGATGACGTCTCTTTCAACAGAGAGAGCGAGCAACTCCTTCAAAGGTTTAAGAAAAGAGGGTACCCCAATAGATCCCTAAAAAAAGCATACAACAGAGCTAAGGGGGCAGACAGAGAGGATTTACTTAAAGTCGTGCCACCTAAAAAGAGCGAAGTGATTAGATGTATAGGGACGTATGATGGGTACAACAGAGAGATCTAT
This sequence comes from Bufo gargarizans, assembly GCF_014858855.1. Lineage (NCBI taxonomy): Eukaryota > Metazoa > Chordata > Amphibia > Anura > Bufonidae > Bufo > Bufo gargarizans. Next base: position 320,015 of record NW_025334225.1, on the reverse strand, counting down.
GGCATTATTAGGAAACACTGGCATATTATAAAATCAGACAAAGATCTGGGCATGATACTCACCTCAAATCCATCTGTGACATATAGAAGAGGCCCTAACTTGAAAGATCAGCTGGTCCATAGCCACCTTCTGGAGAAGGGTGTAAACCCCGGAACATCAAGGGAGAGATACAGAGGCTCATCGCCGTGTGGAGACTGCTCTTTTTGTAAATTTATTCCACGCATTAAGAAATTCACTAATCCTGTGGACAAAAAAGAGTATGACATAAGACAGCTGATCACATGTAAAACACAAGGTGTGATTTATGTGGCCTCCTGCCCATGCCCCAAATTATATGTGGGCAAAACTATACAAGAGCTGAGACGCCGCATCTCAGGCCATCTGAGCACCATTGAAACCGAGAAAGATACACCTATAGCTAGACACGTAAAATATTTTCACGGTAACAAGAGCTCCGTCCTACGCTTCTGGAGGATCGAGAAGATATCCCTAGGACCGAGAGGAGGAAATTTGGACAAAAAACTCTTAAGGAGTGAGGCTCGCTGGATATTTAGATTGGGCACTATGAACCCATACGGCTTAAATGAGGGATTCTCCTTTACAGCCTTTATATAAATATATACCCCAATTTGGAGAAATCTTAAAATACAAAGTAGTATTTTTAATTAATGTAAAAATAATATGTAGCAGGAAGAGGAATATCCGGAACCACTATCACCTAACATCCAGCTCTAATAGGATGATGACGAATGGACCAGGTATATGAATACATGAAAAAAAAAAAAAATATATATATATATATATACACACATGCACGAGAATGTAGAAGAAACCAGCATTTAGCCCTCGCTGATACTAAAGCTGTAGACTAGCAAAAATCTAAAGTCCTAATATATGCGTGGTACCACCATATAAATATGCACTAGGAGGCTAAGACCCCACGCTCGTGCTAAAACTTAGAAGTAACAATCTTTGTTCACGCGCATGCGTGTCATGAGGGGTGCGTAAGAGCGCAATTTTGGATAAAATCCTGCCCCTTATGTTTCCTACAGTACGCAATGATAATATACAGTATCTAATTACCATCATTATAAAAAGGTAAAATGAATCCAGACTGTAGCGCATGCGCGGTATAACTCTGTATGACTGTGTGAGCATAGTGACATTATCTTAAATAAAACTAAGTTCAGACGCATGTGAGAGCATAGTGACATTATCTTAAATAAAACTAAGTCCAGACGCATGTGCAGAGTATACTAATCTAGACTGAAATAAAACTAAGTCCAGATGCATGGGCAATAGATATAACCCTAAATAAGAATAAGTTCAGACGCAGGCGTAGATCATACCAACCTTAACTGAAATAAAACCAAGTCCAGACGCGTGCGCAATAGACACCTTCCAAGACGGCAGTATGACTAATCGAGTCAGAATAAGACTAAGTCTAGATACATGCGCACTAAGCATCCTCCCGATGCGAGAAGATGACGAATCACCTATGGATGTGGTGAGTGGATGGATCATTATTCTGTCACACGAGCGACGGATATTGATTGGATCTTAAACTAAGAAATACCTACCCATAGAGGTTAAAAGCCTCTTCCTGTATGTCGCTCTTGTTGTCAGTAGCTCCATGTCCCCTGAAGACGCCACATCTGTGGCGAAACATGTCGGGGGAGCTACAATCTGAATTTTAGTTCAAGTGTGGCTGTGATAGTGTGTCTGAACGGGGTCTGACTGCAGACACACCTCGTGTTAGACACATACAGGCAGGGAATCACAACAAAACGTTATATTTTACAGACTAGTATAAAAGCGATCGCATATGACCTTTAATATCATGATCTGTACAGAGACCAACAAAACTACCTAGCCGATGCTCTAATTGAGCTGGTAAATAGAGGGAATAAGAGTGTTATTATAGCACTTATTGGTAGTGCGGACGCATATCATTAAAGACAGTAACATAGGTGAAGCAACCTGTGTCCACATTGCCTAAATCCCAGCTACACCTGTAATTTTAAAATAGGATTTTCTTTTCTTTTCTTCCCGATTTATTTTTAATAGTCAACAGTCCAACACCAAACTCCTTCAGCGGGGACATTTCATGAGATATGACAGATAGGTGCTCCCATTCCATGGCTGTTTTACAGGTAGGTATGCGATCTCGAGGTATATCGTCTTTTGTATAAGCTGGAGGTAGATCTAATGTGCAGTTTGAATGAAGTCCTCTAACTCTCAGTCCTTTGACTATTCACTAATGTGTCCCTCCCCGTCATTGTGGTGAGTTTGAGCGTCATTGGTTCTGTAGCCAGATTTCTTGATCAATGAAGGTGACATCACTCTGGGCATCCAGTTTTGCATAAGCGTATACCTTCTTGTTCCTCCTTTTAGGATTTAATATGCACACTGGTACAACCATTGATGTGCTATTGCTTTCTCCTTCCCTCACAAGAGACTACCGATACTTTCTTTCCTTCCACAGTAGCTTTAGTTATTGAGGATTTATCTTTCTTTGGACGTTCTTCATGTAGTGGTGTAAGATAGTGTCCTCTGCAAATGCTGCATGTGGCCTTTTTCTTACACTCCTTAGTAACATGGCCTTTTCTTAGGCATCCGAAATACAGTTGGTTATCCAGCACAAATTTTTTCTTTTCTTCTGGGGACTTTGCCTTCAATTGTTGGCACTCCACAGAACATACACTTGAAGGTAGTCTGAAGATTTGTCGGTTCTGTCTCGCTACTGATCACAGTAGTGACTTTGAACTTGCTCTCGTAGGTATCTGGACCTTTAGCTGCTGTGTTGGTTGCAAAGCTAGTTGCTCTTGCACGTCTTATCTCTCTTGCAGGCCTTTCTTTTAAGGATTTTAAGACGTAAGATGATGATACTGGATTACATGCTATCCGTGCTTCCTTATTGACAAACTCACAGAACTCTTTAAAACTTGGGAAGTTCTTGCCTAGATCTAACTGTTCAGTCACATAGCGATTCCATCTAGAAGCCACTTCTTCAGGAAGCTTAGTTAGCATCCTGTGGTTTTCTAGATAGTCGTTCAGTACTTCCAGTCCTTGAACGTTTGGGATGGCATTGCTGCATGCTTGCAGGAAGTCACCATACTCTTGGAGTCTGAAGTGTTCTTTAGGACCTATTTTAGGCCAGTTATTCAATTTCTCTCTAAAAGCTCTTTGTACTAAGAAAGGATGACCATATCTTGCATAAAATGTTTCCCAAGCTTTCTTGTAGGCTTCTTCGTCTTTTCTATAGAAGTTACCTTCAAGAACTTTCTTTGCTTCCCCACCAACATATCTCTGAAGGTAGAATAACTTGTCGATTGGACTAAAGCAATGGTGCTCAATGATCATTTCAAAACTTGCCTTCCACTCTATGAACTTCAGTATGTCTCCTGAAAATACAGTGTGTTCCGGCACGGGAAGTCTAGCGAGTACTGTTCTCTGTTGTCCTGTTGGTAAAATAGTTGTAACACTCTCCTGAGCATTTGTCGTGACAGCTAGGAATAGAATCATCCGGTTCTATTTTCTCACTTAGGTCTGAATTAGGTGAGTACTTTACTTTATCTTTTTCTGGTAGAGGTAGAGGGTAAATTCACACAACTTTTTCCTAACACTGGACTAGGCCTCTCTTTGTTTTTCTAAGCAGCGATGGAAGGATAATAACTTATTCTCTCACTAAATGCTGGAGATTCCCTTCCATTCTCATGGGCGTAAGTAGGAAAGTAGGAGTCTGCTTCTTCATTTAGAACAGATTTGAATCTATGACTACTCTGATTCATATCCTCTTCATGTACTCTGAGTCTGGCTTCTATGATCTTAACTTATTTTTGCCTTTCCAGACTTTTCATCTGTTGGCACTGTGCATCTATTTCAGCTTCCATCTGATAGCGTTGTGCATTCATTTCAGCTTTTATCTGATGGCATTGTGCATCCTTTTCAGCTTCCTTTTCAGTGATAAGTTGGCGCTGCGCCTCGATGGCAGCTTCCATTTCAATTTCTGCTCTCTTGACAGCAAGTTGTTCAGCTAATTCCTTTCTTTTGGCTGAAGTATTTGAGGACTCTGATATGTGGGTGGCACTTCTGCTAGCGAAGGAAGACGCACTTGAGATTGTGGCTCCACCTAAGGACCTAGCATAGTCTCTCATAAAAAGCTTGTTCATTCTACTTCTTGCTTTAACTTCATCATAATTAGCTGGAGATGAAAGTTCTCTCATAAGTTTTACTAAATCTTTAGTGACTGCAGTACATATGTCCATGTTCCTTACAATGTCCTGGGAAGGCGTCGTAAGAGACCGCAGGTTGACATATGCTGCCATAAGCTTTGATTCAGATTCTTCTACCGTCTCTACCATATCACTCAAGTTCCCTTTTCTACTTTTTTGTTTTAACTTTCCACGAATGCCTTTAATGTATAATTTCCACTTCTCATACATCTGGTGAACTTTTTTTTTACTTTTAATGCTGCTTCTTGCTCCAAATTTTCCAGCATCTTTGGAGTCGGTTTTCTGGCACGTGATGAACGTCTTAGTTCATCTGTTTGGGCTATATTTGTTTGAGGCAAGACTAATGCTGCATAAGACTCTTCTACCTCATACAGGTTCCCTTGCTCTTCCCCCTCTACTCTATCTATCTTTGTATCCTCTAACAGTCGCATGGTAATATTAAGCTCAGACATTTTACTTTAAATGCTATAACAATCAATACAAATATTAAGAGTCCTTTCACTTTAAATGCAATATTGACAAATGCAGAAATAAATGACTTTCACTTTAAATGTAACAGCGATAAATTCAGGCAATAAATGACTTTTACTTTAAATGCAATAGAGTCCGTGTAATACAAACTGTCCTTTGTTTTACTTTAAAGTCTCTTATTTCTGAACACAAAAAATATCTCTTTATAGCAAAACCTATGTGCAATGATAGTAATAAAAGGAAAGCTCTGACCTTATTCTGAAGGGCAGAAACAAGTCAGTTTTAAAGGAGACATGTGTTTTCTTGATATGATGCTCTGCGCTGACTTGCGATGCTTTGTGATGACTTGCGATACTCTGTGATGACTTGCGATGCTCTGTGCAGACTTGCAATGCGCTGCTGCAGGCTTTGTGCCTAGTGGCGGGAAACTAGCTGGCTGCAGTACGTGGTCTCTCCATGGATAGTGGTGCGGGCACTCTAGCTCTGGACTTTGGCCTCCCACCATGCGTCTCTTTCTCTCTCTAGGGATCACAGGAGGGTTGGCGCTCTTTCTCTGACTATTTTGCCTTTGCCGTTCTGCCACTTTAAGAGTCGTCTTCAGTTTGACTAATGCACACGTTCTATAGCCTCTATGGTAGCTCGGCTGAGGTGTCTTTGCTTGCTCACTCAGGGAACAGTTGCTGCACGGCGGTATATGCTGGCACTCTGCTGCTCTAATGCGCTCTTTTACTGTGCAAGTTGAGGAGCGCTATCGCTTCGCCCTCTGAGGGTAATAGTTCCACTGTGGCAGGCGCAGCACTATGAAGTGCCTTTTGCACTGTGGCATTAGAAAAATGTTGATATCTAACCAGACTGTCTATTACTCTGTAATTCCTCTAGAGCCGTTTTATGGAAACAGTAGGTTTAAAGAGCACACCAAATGCTTCAAATAACTTCTTTATTAACTTCAACTTTTCTTCATATATAACACTGCCGCCTCCGCAGCAGATAGTCCAAGTACAAAAGACGTGTTGAAAAGATATCACAAAATGGCGGTATGCATAAGATGGTGGTACAACTATTCAATCTTGTCATTCAACATAAAATGGTGGATATATTTCTCTTGAGTATCTGCACTCTCACTTTAATTTATTTAAGCACTTTATGATCTCTCTGAGAGGTATATCTGAGGTCTAACTAATAGTTCTACTTGCTCAACTTGGTTTGCAGTATGCAATTGCTTATGATCTGGTATGAGCAGTTCGCAGTTTATATGCAATTTTTAAAGAATCTGTTTTTTATGCTTGCAATTTGTATTTGCAATTGTATTGTTGCAATTGAATTTGGTGGAACTGTAAGTAAAAACATGTACAGTGGATATGAAAAGTCTACACACCGCTGTTAAAATGTCAGGCTTCTGTGATGTAAAAAATGATACAAAGATAAATCATTTCAGAACTTTTTCCACATTTAATGTGACTTATAAACTGTACAACTCAATTAAAAAACAAACTGAAATCTTTTAGGTAGAGGGAGGAAAAAATATAAAAATAAAATAATGTGGTTGCATAAGTGTGCACACCCTTAAACGAATACTTTGTTGAAGCAGCTTTTGATTTTTTTACAGCACTCAGTCTTTTTGGGTATGAGTCTATCAGCATGGCAAATTTTGACTTGGCAAGATTTGCCCACTCTTCTTTGCAAAAACACTCCAAATCTGTCAGATTGTGAGGGCATCTCCTGGGCACAGACCTCTACAGATCACCCCACAGATTTTCAATAGGATTCAGGTCTGGGCTCTGGCTGGGCCATTCCAAAACTTTAATCTTCTGGTGAAGCCATTCCTTTGTTGATTTGGATGTATGCTTTGGGTCATTGTCATGCTGAAAGATGAAGTTCCTCTTCATGTTCAGCTTTCTAGCAGAAGCCTGAAGGTTTTGTGCCAATATTGACTGGTATTTGGAACTGTTCATAATTCCCTCTAGCTTAACTAAGGCCCCAGTTCCAGCTAAAGAAAAACAGCCCCTTGGCACGATGTTGCCACCACCATGCTTCACTTCTTTTTGATGTGCAGTGTTGTTTTTGGGCCAAACATATCTTTTGGAATTATGGCCAAAAAGCTTAACCTTGGTTTCATCAGACCATAACACCACATGCTTTTGGGAGACTTCAGATGTGTTTTTGGAAAATGTAGCCTTGCTTGGATGTTTTTCTTCGTAAGAAAAGGCTTTCGTTTTGCCTCTCTACCCCATAGCCCAGACATATGAAGAATACGGGAGATTGTTGTCACATGTACCACACAGCCAATACAGTCGTGGCCAAAAGTTTTGAGAATTACATAAATATTGGAAATTGGAAAAGTTGCTGCTTAACCCCTTAAGGACATAGGACGTACCGGTACGCCCTATTTCCCGAGTCCTTAAGGACCGAGGACGTACCGGTACGTCCTGACTTAAAAATGTAATTCCGGCGCCGCGGGGGTTAATCGGAACGGGATTTCGGCTGAAATCATTCAGCCGGCATCCCGTAACAACGCAGGGGGGGGTCATTGGACCCCCCTGTATCGGCGATCGCAGAACACCGCAGGTCAATTCAGACCTGCGGTTTTCTGCGTTTCCGGTCCATTCGGGTGTCCTGTGACCCGATGAACCGGAAAAAGACTGCGATCGGTGGCGTAATTTTACACCACCAATCGCAGTCCGAGGATTTGAGGAGGCGGTGCTGGCCCTGGTGCTGAACACTGCTGTCCAGGGTGCTGATTGGTGCAGGGGAGAGAGGCGCGAGATTCAAACTTCCTGCGCTCCTCTCTCCCCTCCTCTTCCTGTTCTGCACGAGCACCCGGCAGCATCGTCCAGCACCAGCTCCTGTGTCCCCCTAATCGCCATCCATCACCCTCCTGCACCCATCGCCACCCAGGTAGGTTAGGGTCAGTGAGGGAGAGGCACCGTTAGGCAGGGAAAGAAGGGAAAAGTAAGTTAGGAAAAAAAAAAAAAAAAGTACTTTTATTCCAAACTTCCAAACTTCCATCTATCCATCTAACCCTAACCCCGACCCCCCCTGCCACTTGCCCCCCCCCCCCACCAGCCCCCCCACCCCCCACCAGCTCCCCACACCACCACTTTTTTTTTTCTGCGTGCGCTGACTGGCCGGCACTTTTTAGCGTCTGTCCACTGTTAGCGCATCGCCCGCCCCACCGCTGATCAGCGTTGTACCGCTGATTAGCAAGTTTTAACTTTTTTTTTTCCTATCACTTGCCCTTTTTTTCTTGCCTTTTTTAGTACGCGAACACCCGTTGCCCCCACACACACGCACATATAATAAAGTTTGCCACACACGCACACCTACACGCACACACACCCATGGCCCGCCGGGTGTTCTCGGCCGAGGAGGCATACGCCCAGATTGCCTCCGACTCCGAGAGCCCCAGTGAGGATGAGGATGACCCCACATTCCTTTTATCATCCGCATCCTCCTCATCATCATCGGATGACGATGAGCCACCAAGGTGGCGGAGACGCCGCCAGGCGGAGCCAGGGGCCGCACATGCTAGGGATCCTGTGGCCCACCCTAGTACGAGCCGCCCTGGGGTTCGTACTGGTTTCCCGGCCCACCAAATAAGTCCACCGGAGCCCCCTGCCGATGAACTTAGCTGGTGTCCCCCAGTGGACTTTGAGCCTGAGATTCCGGATTTCGCTGGCAATCCTGGAATCCAGATTCCCACAGTGGGGTTTACTGAAATAGACTTTTTTAGTTTTTTTTTCAGTAACCCACTGGTGAATTTGATGGTGGAGCAGACGAATCTGTACGCCCAACAGTTCGTCGCTCAAAACCCAGGCTCAGTTTTGGCTAGACCCGGTGGCTGGACGCCGGTCAGTGCAGCCGAAATGAGGACATTTTGGGGCCTCGTGCTGCATATGGGTCTAGTCCAAAAACCCAGTGTCAGGCAATACTGGAGTGGGGACGTCCTGTACCAGACCCCACTGTACAGTATGGTCATGACACGTCACCGGTTTGAGGCCATCCGGAAATGTCTGCATTATTCCGATAATGCAGCATGTCCACCCTGAGGTGATCCTGCCTATGACCGGCTGTATAAGATACGGCCGGTCATCGATCACTTTGGGGCCACATTTCAGCAGGCCTACGTACCTGGAAGGGAGGTCGCGGTTGATGAGTCTCTCGTTGCGTTCAAGGGGAGACTCAGTTTCCGCCAATATATTCCCACAAAGCGGGCGAGGTATGGCGTGAAGCTATACAAAATTTGTGAGAGTACCTCAGGGTACACTTACAAATTTCGTGTGTACGAGGGGCGAGATTCCCGTATTCAACCCCCAGAATGTCCCCCCACTCTGGGTGTTAGCGGGAAACTTGTGTGGGACCTTATGTACCCACTGCTGGATAGTGGTTACCACTTGTACGTGGATAACTTTTATACCAGCATTCCCTTGTTCAGGTCCCTTGCCTGCCAGATCCACGTTCGCTTGTGGGACCGTGCGGAAAAATCAACGCGGCCTCCCTGCCTACCCCCTCCAGGTACCTATCCCCAGGGGTGAGACCCGTGCACTTACCAGTGGAAACCTGTTGCTGGTCAGGTATAAGGACAAGAGGGATGTCCTTATGCTGTCCACAATCCACTGGTAACAGCACCACCCCAGTCCCTGTGCGAGGTACCGCAGGCAACGGTCCTCAAGCCCGATTGTATCGTCGACTACAATCGGTATATGGGAGGAGTTGATCTCTCTGATCAAGTCCTCACGCCATATAACGCCATGCGCAAAACCCGGGCATGGTACAAAAAAGTTGCGGTCTACTTGGTGCAGGTTGCCATGTACAACTCTTTTGTACTATCCCGAAGCGCTGGCAGCACAGGGACATTCCTCCAATTCTATGAGGCAGTCCTCAAGGACCTGATCTTTTCGGACCGGGAAAGAGCAGGCCGGAGTACCTCGGGAACTGGAGGCGCCCGGATCATCCCTGGCCAACACTTTCCAGGTGTGGTCCCCCATACTGGAAAGAAGGGACGAACCCAAAAAAAATGCAGAGTGTGTCACAAGAGGGGGATACGGAAGGACACCACTACTTAATGTGACACGTGCCCCGATCATCCGGGCCTCTGCATTATCGATTGCTTCAGGGAGTATCACACTTCCATGGAGTACTAAATTTTTACAATCCCCAACAGTTCACTAGAGAACATAAAACACTATGGCTCTCAGACTTTGGAGACACGAAAACTATTTTTCTTTCTCCCAAAAATATTAGTTTTAGTGCAGGCATCCTCAAACTGCGGCCCTCCAGATGTTGTAAAACTATAACTCCCAGCATGCCCAGACAACCTACAGCCATCATCAGGGCATGGTGGGAATTGTAGTTTTACAACATCTGGAGGGCCGCAGTTTTAGGATGCCTGCTTAGTGTCTCCAAAGTCTGAGAGCCATACATATTGGGCATCGTCGCGTGCGTAAAAGTCGTCGCTATAAAAATAACTTTTTACCAAACGCCTCGGATGAACGGTGTTAACAATATAAAATAAAAACGGTGCCAAAACACCTATTTTTGGGCAAAATTTAAATTTAAATCCATTTTGCCGGTAATAAAGAAAGGGTTAACAGCCAAACAAAACTAAACATTTATTGCCCCGATTCTGTAGTTTGCAGAAACACCCCATATGTGGTCGTAAATGGCTATATAGCCGCACGGCAGGGCATAGAACGAAGGGAACTCCATACGGTTTCTAGAAGGCAGATTTTGATGGACATTTTTTTTTTTTACACCATGTCCCATTAGAAGCCCCCCTGATGTAGCCTAGACTAGAAACTCCAAAAAAGTTACCCCATCTAAGAAACTACACCCCTCAAGGTATTCAAAAGTTACTTTACAAACTATGTTAACCCTTTAGGTGTTCCACAAAACTAAATAGCGAATGTAGAAACAATTTTAGAATTAATTTTTTTGTTACATTGCCTCAAAAAAGAGTAATATAGAGCAACCAAAAATCTAATTTACCCCAAAAATAGTCCCAAAACAACAACCACCTTATCCCGTAGTTTCCTAGATGGGGTCACTTTTATGGAGTTTCTACTCTAGGGGTCATCAGGGGGCTTGAAAGGGTACATGGTGTAAATAAACCAGTCCAGCAAAATCTGCCTTCCAAAAACCATATGACGTTCTTCTATGTCCTGCCGTTTAGCCAAATAGTAGTTTACCACCACATATGGGGTGTTTCTGCAAACTACAGAATCAGGGCAACCCATTTTGAGTGTTGTTTGGCAGTTAACCCTTGTTTTACTCCTGGAAAAAATTGATTATATTGGAGAATTTTCCAAAAAATAGAAATTTCTAAATTGTTTCTCCATCTGCCATTAACTCTTGTGAAACACCTAAAGGGTTAACAAAGTTTGTAAACCCAGTTTTGAATACCTTGAGGGGTGTACTTTCTTAGATGGAGTCACTTTTTTGAAATTTCTATTCTAGGGGTGCAACAGGGGGCTTCAAATGGGACATGGTATAAACAAAACCAGTCCTGCAAAATCTGCCTTCCAAAACCCATATGGTGTTCCCCTCCTTCTATGTGCTACCGTTCGGCCAAACAGTAGTTTACGACCACATATGGGGTGTTTTTGCAAACTACAGAATCAGGGCAACCCATTTTGAGTGTTGTTTGGCAGTTAACCCTTGTTTTACTCCTGGAAAAAACTGATTATATTGGAAAATTTTCCAAAAAATAGAAATTTCAAAATTGTTTCTCCATCTGCCATTAACTCTTGTGGAACACCTAAAGGGTTAACAAAGTTTGTAAACCCAGTTTTGAATACCTTGAGGGGTGTACTTTCTTAGATGGAGTCACTTTTTTGAAATTTCTATTCTAGGGGTGCAACAGGGGGCTTCAAATGGGACATGGTATAAACAAAACCAGTCCTGCAAAATCTGCCTTCCAAAACCCATATGGTGTTCCCCTCCTTCTATGTGCTACCGTTCGGCCAAACAGTAGTTTACGACCACATATGGGGTGTTTTTGCAAACTACAGAATCAGGGCAACCCATTTGGAGTGTTGTTTGGCAGTTAACCCTTGTTTTACTCCTGGAAAAAATTGATTATATTGGAAAATTTTCCAAAAAATATAAATTTCAAAATTGTTTCTCCATCTGCCATTAACTCTTGTGGAAGACCTAAAGGGTTAATAAAGTTTGAAAAAACAGTTTTGAATACCTTGAGGGGTGTAGTTTCTATAATGGGGTCATTTTTGGGAGGTTTCTATTATCTAAGCCTCACAATATGACTTCAAACCTGAACTGGTCCATAAAAAGTGGGATTTTGAAGATTTCTCAAAAATTTCAAAATTTGCTTCTAAACTTCTAAGCCTTGTAACATCCCCAAAAAATAAAATATCATTCCCAAAATGCTACAAACATGAAGTAGACATATGGGGAATGTAAAGTTTTGGGGGTATTACTATGTATTACAGAAGTAGAGAAACTGAAACTTTGAAATTTGCTAATTTTTCAAAATGTTTGGTAAAAAATTTATTTTTTTATGCAAAAAAAATTAACTTTTTTGACCCAATTTTAGCAGTGTCATGAAGTACAATATGTGACGAAAAAACAATCTCAGAACTGCCTGGGTAAGTCAAAGCATTTTAAAGTTATGAGCACTTAAAGTGACACTGGTCAGATTTGCAAAAAATGGCCTGGTCCTTAAGGTGAAAATGAGCCTGGTCCTTAAGGGGTTAAGTTTTTATAATAGCAATTTGCATATACTCCAGAATGTTATGAAGAGTGATCAGATGAATTGCATAGTCCTTCTTTGCCATGAAAATTAACTTAATCCCAAAAAAAACCTTTCCACTGCATTTCATTGCTGTCATTAAAGGACATGCTGAGATCATTTCAGTAATCGTCTTGTTAAGTCAGGTGAGAATGTTGACGAGCACAAGGCTGGAGATCATTATGTCAGGCTGATTGGGTTAAAATGGCAGACTTGACCTGTTAAAATAAGGGTGATGCTTGAAATCATTGTTCTTCCATTGTTAACCATGGTGACCTGCAAAGAAACGCGTGCAGCCATTATTGCGTTGCATAAAAATGGCTTCACAGGCAAGGATATTGTGGCTACTAAGATTGCACCTCAATCAACAATTTATAGGATCATCAAGAACTTCAAGGAAAGAGGTTCAATTCTTGTTAAGAAGGCTTCAGGGCGTCCAAGAAAGTCCAGCAAGCGCCAGGATCGTCTCCTAAAGAGGATTCAGCTGCGGGATCGGCGTGCCACCAGTGCAGAGCTTGCTCAGGAATGGCAGCATGCAGGTGTGAGCGCATCTGCACGCACAGTGAGGCGAAGACTTTTGGAAGATGGCCTGGTGTCAAGAAGGACAACATCAGGGACAGATTGATCTTCTGCAGAAAATATGGTGAATGGACTGCTGAGGACTGGGGCAAAGTCATATTCTCCGATGAAGCCTCTTTCCGATTGTTTGGGGCATCAGAAAAAAGGCTTGTCCAGAGAAGAAAAGGTGAGCGCTACCATCAGTCCTATGTCATGCCAACAGTAAAGCATCCTGAGACCATTCATGTGTGGGGTTGCTTCTCATCCAAGGGAGTGGGCTCACTCACAGTTTTGGCCAAAAACACAGCCATGAATAAAGAATGGTACCAAAACACCCTCCAACAGCAACGTCTTCCAACAATCCAACAACAGTTTGGTGAAGACCAATGCATTTTCCAGCACGATGGAGCACCGTGCCATAAGGCAAAAAGTGATAACTAAGTGGCTCGTGGATCAAAACGTCGACATTGCCGCTGAGGAAGGGGCTTGATCTCCGAAACGCGTACGGTTCATGCCAGCACAGGACTCCACTATGGAATATTGAGGTGCCAATAGCATCATGCATCCCACTTCTCGGACCCCCTGTGAACGACATCTGATATAAAGATCAATATACGGTCCTGATTCTAGGACCCAGCACATCACCAGCCTTTCACAGAGTAGCGCATCACCAGCCTTTCACAAGAGCAGTGTGTATTACGTGAGACACAGCTAGGTCACGTGGGACATCGCGTTTGAGACCTGCTAACCGCTCGGGACGCCGGGTGAGTTTAAGCGGCTGCTGCTGGATGAGTCCACAGGAACAGAAGAGGGGTAAAGTACTCTGCCCTATGGGGCTTATTTGAAGAGTTTATACCAGTGATTCTTATTGCATGCAGACGCCTGAATGGGTGATCTAGTGCGGACAATCATAAGTGACTTAAAGGGGTTCTGCACTTTCAATTAACTGATGATCGATCCTCTGGATAGATCATCAGCTTCTGATCGGCGGGGGTCCGACACCGCCGATCAGCTGTTTGAGAAGGCAGCGGCGCTCCAGCAGCGCCACGGCCTTCTCACTGTTTACCGCCGGGCCGCCCGCCCACTGACGTCACGACTTGTATCAACTAGAGTGGGCGCGGCTAAGCTCCATTCAAGTGAACAGAGCTTAGCCGCGCCCACTCTAGTTGATACAAGTTGTGACGTCAGTGGTCGGGCGGCCCGGCGGTAAACAGTGAGAAGGCAGCTGCGCTGCTGGAGCGCCGCTGCCTTCTCAAACAGCTGATCGGCGGGGGTCCCGGGTGTCGGACCCCCGCCGATCAGAAGCTGATGATCTATCCAGAGGATAGATCATCAGTTAATTGAAAGTGCAGAACCTTAAGTGCAATCTGGCGATTATATTTAGTGTGGACATTTACGATTGACGCCGACCTGGCGATGATTTATGGTCACAGGGCTGACTGAGTATTACATGGACATATGTTTTATATTATATGTATGTAGATTTTATGAGTTTTATGCAAATAAATTAGGATTATTGATATCCTGCCTTGAATGTGGTCAGATATTTGAGTGCCCTCCAATTACTTTATTCATTTTGGGTCCATGGCCTGGAAACTCCCCAGATCTTAATCCCATTGAGAACTTGTGGTCAATCCTCAAGAGGCGGGTGGACAAACAAAAACCCACTAATTCTGACAAACTCCAAGAAGTGATCATGAAAGAATGGGTTGCTATCAGTTAGGAATTCGCCCAGAAAAAATACCTATTTTGGCCTCTTGTTCCCATAAAACTCAGCTCTCAGTGGAGTGAATGTCTCTTCAGCTCCTGTCTCTGGTGAATAATGATTCTAGCAGCAGGAGCTGGGGGAATTCCCAGACAGGCTGTGTGTGAGGCTGGCTGTGATTGGTGTAAACTCTTGCTGTGTGAGAAGCTGGCTGTGATTGGTCTAGACTTCTGCCCAGCAACAGCAGATGAACACTATACTTTTTGTGGTTTCTGCTGTGTCACTGTGCTTACCTTACAAAATGAATCTTAAAGGCATATTATCTTTTTCTGCTTCTGTGAACACAAAATATAACAGTTATATGACATCCAAAACATGATGTCACAGTAAATAACTCTGCTTTTGTCTTTAACACATAAACATAGGAACTGTATTAAGGTTATTGGCAGGATTAGCTGTATACACATACAGGTCCTTCTAAAAAAAATAGCATATTGTGATAAAGTTCATTATTTTCTGTAATGTACTGATAAACATTAGACTTTCATATATTGTAGATTCATTACACACCAACTGAAGTAGTTCAAGCCTTTTATTGTTTTAATATTGATGATTTTGGCATACAGCTCATGAAAACCCCAAATTCCTATCTCAGAAAATTAGCATATCATGAAAAGGTTCTCTAAACGAGCTATTAACCTAATCATCTGAATCAACTAATTAACTCTAAACACCTGCAAAAGATTCCTGAGGCTTTTAAAAACTCCCAGCCTGGTTCATTACTCAAAACCGCAATCATGGGTAAGACTGCCGACCTGACTGCTGTCCAGAAGGCTAACTATATAACAAAACAATAACAAATACAGGTGCACTCTGCAGTCTCACTAAACCCTCAAACTGATTTTAAAATTGAGAGATTAGTCAACATGTCCTACGGTGTAGAACATGTCTAAGCCCGGGCACCACGTCAAGGTTTCTCAAGTAGCCCGAGACCTAACACTCTCCTACCTGAGCCGTATGGGCGATACCAGGAGCCAGTGGGCAAATTACAGGAGCATGAGGCCGACTCACAAACAGCTCACCAGTTACCTCCAGCATGTAACCATGCTTGCAATGGGAGGAGGGAGGAGTCCGAGTCCCACTCAAGACTGACTGATATGGCCCAGGCCTCACAGGTGCACCTAAATGTGGCCTGTAGATGGAAAACAGGCACATTTAAATTGGAGTTTATACACAGGGTGGCATTAGCAGGAGGTGCTCAAACCCACATGCAGTCGTGCATATATACAGGGGAGCAAATCCTGCACTTGTGGCCCGTTGCTAATGGCGATCCCCAGCAAAATGCATACGGTGGAGGATGCCCGTGGCGAACCACAAGTACCACAATTCCTGGAGGTGTATAAACTCCAATTTAAATGTGCCTGTTTTCCATCTACAGGCCACATTTAGGTGCACCTGTGAGGCCTGGGCCATATCAGTCAGTCTTGAGTGGGACTCGCAGACTCCTCCCATTGCAAGCATGGTTACATGCTGGAGGTAACTGGTGAGCGGTTTGTGAGTCGGCCTCATGCTCCTGTAATTTGCCCACTGGCTCCTGGTATCGCCCATACGGCTCAGGTAGGAGAGTGTTAGGTCTCGGGCTACTTGAGAAACCTTGACGTGGTGCCCGGGCTTAGACATGTTCTACACCGTAGGACATGTTGACTAATCTCTAAATTTTAAAATCAGTTTGAGGGTTTAGTGAGACTGCAGAGTGCACCTGTATTTGTTATTGTTTTGTTATATAGTTATATTGATTATGACATACACACTTGTTACCTTGTGTGAGATGTCTATTGTGGTACTTGTGGTTCGCCGCGGGCATCCTCCACCGTATGCATTTTGCTGGGGATCGCCATTAGCAACGGGCCACAAGTGCAGGATTTGCTCCCCTGTATATATGCACGACTGCATGTGGGTTTGAGCACCTCCTGCTAATGCCACCCTGTCTTTTTAGTTTGCTGTCCAGAAGGCCATCATTGACACCCTCAAGCAAGAGGGTAAGACACAGAAAGAAATTTCTGAAGGAATAGGCTGTTCCCAGAGTGCTGTATCAAGGCCCCTCAGTGGGAAGTCTGTGGGAAGGAAAAAGTGTGGCAGAAAACGCTGCACAACGAGAAGAGGTGACCGGACCCTGAGGAAGATTGTGGAGAAGGACCGATTCCAGACCTTGGGGGACCTGCGGAAGCAGTGGACTGAGTCTGGAGTAGAAACATCCAGAGCCACCGTGTACAGGCGTGTGCAGGAAATGGGTTACAGGTGCCGCATTCCCCAGAAACAGCGGCAGAAGCGCCTGACCTGGGCTACAGAGAAGCAGCACTGGACTGTTGCATGTCATTCGGAAATCAAGGTGCCAGAGTCTGGAGGAAGACTGGGGAGAGGGAAATGCCAAAATGCCTGAAGTCCAGTGTCAAGTACCCACAGTCAGTGACGGTCTGGGGTGCCATGTCAGCTGCAGGTGTTGGTCCACTGTGTTTTATCAAGGGCAGGGCCAATGCAGCTAGCTATCAGGAGATTTTGGAGCACTTCATGCTTCCATCTGCTGAAAAGCTTTATGGAGATGAAGATGTCATTTTTCAGCACGACCTGGCACCTGCTCACAGTGCCAACACCACTGGTAAATGGTTTACTGACCATGGTATTACTGGGCTCAATTGGCCTGCCAACTCTCCTGACCTGAACCCCATAGAGAATCTGTGGGATATTGGGAAGAGAAAGTTGAGAGACACAAGACCCAACACTCTGGATGAGCTTAAGGCCGCTATCGAAGCCTCCTGGGCCTCCATAACACCTCAGCAGGGCCACAGGCTGATTGCCTCCATGCCACGCCGCATTGAAGCAGTCATTTCTGCAAAAGGATTCCCGACCAAGTATTGAGTGCAGAACTGAACAGAATTATTTGAAGGTTGACTTTTTTTTTGTATTAAAAACACTTTTCTTTTATTGGTCGGATGAAATATGCTAATTTTTTTAGATAGGAAATTTGGGTTTTCATGAGCTGTATGCCAAAATCATCAATATTAAAACAATAAAAGGCTTGAACTACTTCAGTTGTGTGTAATGAATCTAAAATATATGAAAGTCTAATGTTTATCAGTACATTACAGAAAATAATGAACTTTATCACAATATGCTAATTTTTTTAGAAGGACCTGTATAAGGCTATACTAGCAACCTAGGGCAGGTCTTAGCGGGCCAGCTACACTGTTGATGACACACTGTTATGGGGATCTGTGGATAACACTGTTATGGGGACATGTGGATGACACTGTTATGGGGGATCTGTGGATAACACTGTTATGGGGACATGTGGATGACACTGTTATGGGGGATCTGTGGATGACACTCTGTTATAGGGGATCTATGGATGACACTGTTATGGGGGATCTGTGGATGACACTGTTATGGGGATCTGTGGATGACACACTGTTATGGAGGAATCTGTGGATGACACATTGTTATGGGGGATCTGTGGGTGACACACTGTTATGGGGATATGTGAAGGACGATGTTATGGGGGATCTGTAAATGATGCACTGTTATGGGGGATCTGTGGATGACACTGTTATGGGGGATCTGTGGTTAACACACTGTGATGGGGATCTGTGGATGACACCGTTATGGGGGATCTGTGGATGACACATTGTTATGGGGATCTGTGGATGACACCGTTATGGGGGATCTGTGGATGGCACTGTTATGGAGAATCTGTGGATGGCACTGTTATGGAGGATCTGTGGATGACACTGTTATGGAGGATCTGTGGATGACACCGTTATGGGGGATCTGTGGATGGCACTTTTATGGAGAATCTGTGGATGGCACTTTTATGGAGAATCTGTGGATGGCACTGTTATGGGGGATCTGTGGATGGCACTGTTATGGAGGATCTGTGGATGATACTGTTATGGGGGATCTGTGGATGACACCGTTATGGGGGATCTGTGGATGATACCGTTATGGAGGATCTGTGGATGGCACTGTTATGGGGGATCTGTGGATGATACCGTTATGGGGGATCTGTGGATGATACCGTTATGGGGGATCTGTGGATGATACCGTTATGGAGGATCTGTGGATGATACCGTTATGGAGGATCTGTGGATGATACCGTTATGGAGGATCTGTGGATGATACCGTTATGGAGGATCTGTGGATGATACCGTTATGGAGGATCTGTGGATGGCACTGTTATGGGGGATCTGTGGATGGCACTGTTATGGGGGATCTGTGGATGATACCGTTATGGGGGATCTGTGGATGGCACTGTTATGGGGGATCTGTGGATGATACCGTTATGGGGGATCTGTGGATGATACCGTTATGGGGGATCTGTGGATGGCACTGTTATGGGGATCTGTGATTTTAGGATGCGCTGTTGTGGATTTTCCTATAGTTGATGCACTTTTATTGGAGTCATTATTATTGGGTTGCCCGCACTGTTATGGGGGTGTGCACATTATTATGGGGGTGTCTATGGCTGACATTATTATTATTAGGTCCTGGCTCTGTTATGGAGGTTCTTTCTCTATCTTTCCCCATCTGTGTGTGTGCAGTCAGACATTCACAGCTGTGTTCACATCTGGCGCACAGTGCGGCTTCCACAGCCCTGCGCCTTGTCCCCGGTCCCCTCTCCCAGGCAGGCACGTCACTCGCAGCCGTGTCACTCCGCACCAGGACACCTCACGGCGGCCGCTTCCACCAGGTCAAAGAGTTCAGCGCCCAGTCACCCCCTAATCCGCCCGGACTCCCCGGTCCTCTGCCCCGTCTGCCTACACCCGCTCCATCCACCTCAACGTACCCGACCAGCCCGTCCTCTGGTCACATGACCGACCTGAGCGCTGAGACCTGAGCCCGACGGCGGAGTGATACGAAGCTCAGCAGTAAGAAGGCTGCGTGTGAGTGCGCCCCGAGCCTCCTCCATATTAACAAGTCCCCCCCTGACGGATACCGACACCGGGCGGGAACCGCAGCCATGCCGGGCATGATGGACAAGGGAACCGAGTATCTAGGCAAGAATCGCTCCAATGGCACCAAGAGCCCGTCCAGCGCCTCCAATGGACACTACTCCGAGGAGAGCGGCGGCAGCGACGACGAGCACGGTGGTAGCCTCGATCAGTGTGGTGACTGACTCCCGTCCCCTGTCTCCCCGCCTGA
This sequence comes from Bufo gargarizans, assembly GCF_014858855.1. Taxonomy (NCBI): domain Eukaryota; kingdom Metazoa; phylum Chordata; class Amphibia; order Anura; family Bufonidae; genus Bufo; species Bufo gargarizans. Next base: position 300,106 of record NW_025334225.1, on the reverse strand, counting down.
GTGTGAGTGTGAGTGCGGCCTCGGCCCCGCTAGAGCCTCTCCTCTTCTCTCCACAGATGTGGGCATGAGGGTGGGAGCCGACTTCCAGGCCCGGATCCCCGACTAC